>NC_080845.1:56921816-57156816 GCF_030435755.1 Ochotona princeps
AGATTTTGTCTGGTTATGTATTCTGACAGTCAGCATTCCTTGAATTCTAGCCACATTTTCCATCATTTGATGGGCTACAACTATCTGCTGTATCTTTTCTCCTGGACTACAGGATCATGCTTATGTGTGTAGCTGAAAATGGAATTTTTAAAGATTTTTGTTAATTTATTTTCATTTACGTGAAAGATGGAGTGATGACAAAAAGAGAAGACAAAGGGAGATCTTCTATCTACTGATTTACTCCCAAATACCTTCAACAGGCTGAACTGAACTTCATCCTGGTCTCCCATGTGAAAACAGAAAACTGGGTAAGCCTTGGAAAAGCCAGGTCTAGAACCCAGCACGCTGGTAGGGGATCCAGACACTCCAAGAGGCAGCTTTTCCCTCTGCCCCAACCCCTGCCCCTGACACTGACATTATTTTTTAAACACATTTCTTTCCATCCTATAGGGCCCCTGTTTGGTCACCTGCCTTAGCCTAGACCCAGATATTATTTGCATTTGGGGAGTGAACCAGTGGATGCAAGATCTTTCTCTCCCTCTCTTTCCAAATGGGTGTGGATGTGTAACTATACTTCCCAAATAAACAAGTTATTCTTTTTTAAAAAAAGCTGTGTCCCACTCAGGTACTAACCAGGCCTGACCCAGCTTAGCTTCTGAGATCAGACGAGATCAGGCACATTAAAAGAAACAAACAAACAAAAAAGTTTTTGTTTTTCTTCTTAATTTCCTCACTGACCCATAGGTCACACAAGAGCATCATTTGCTTCAACAAGGTCTTTGATTTTCCTTAACATTTCTTCACTGACACATTGGTCAATCTGCAGCATGTTATTTAACTTCATGCTGTTGTAAATTTTCTGGTTTTTTTATTCCTGTTGTTGATTTTGTTTTACGGATTTGCATTTAAGGGGCTATATAGTAACTGTATGGTACAGACTATCACATACAGATGTGAAGATACAATGCAGTATGCATCTCTACTTCCAAGCCAAAGATGGACTCCCAAGGAAACTGTTCAATATATCCTGACAATAGGCTACTGAACTCTGCCTTTGTCCATGCCTGCAATGTCAGGATACATTTAAATAGCAGAATGATGGACTTAGGACTGATTGTGCAGGACTATATTATTGTAATGACATGGGGGATACTAGTGGGTGGGGGGAGGCAGGGATCAGGGAGGAGGAAAGGGAAACCCCAGAGCCTGTGGGACTGTATCATGGAATAATAACTAAATATATTTTTTAAAAGTTGTATTTTTTTTAGGAAGAGTAGGAGGGAAAAACAGCTTTCAGCCTTTGAAAACTTTGTCTAATTTGTGTAATTTCATATATTTTCTCCTCCACTTACATTTTTTTTAAAAGGAAGCTTAATTTAAACAATGTGTTATTGTAATTAAATAAAGGATTTAGTGATACAAGCCCTGACATTCTTGTTTGCAAGTCAGTCTTTCCTGGCGTCTCGGAGTGCCAGGGAATTTTTAGCAGGACAATGGTGATGTAGAGCTGAGTTTTGATGGCAGCCAGTGTGTGTGTGTGTGTGTGTGTGTGTGTGTGTGCCGAGAACAGCAGGAAACCTCAACCAGCCATGCTGCAAGGTGCATCCCATGCCCTAGAGAACATAGCACACAGTTCTGTAAATCCCCTCCTGCATGAAACCCCTCGGGAAACGTTCCCTGGGAGCTTCAGCTGTATTCGTTTAGTACCAACAATGCTTCATCCCAACCGCTGACAGCCAAAAGCCACTCCCCGAGAAAAAAAAGAGCAAGTTTTAAATGAAAGCACAGGGCAGCTTGAGGAGGCTTGGAGATGACTGAGAAACAGTGGACATCTCAAGAGCAATGAGCTGAATCACTTCCTGGGGGAAGGCCAGATTCCTTGCCCTTGGGTACACGAGGAAAAACCTAGATGTTTGGGGGGATCCGGGCATGAATATGGAATCGTTTATTGTAGACTCAATGAAAGGCAGCAAATCTACACTCTGGTTTCAATTATGTATCAGAATCTTTGGGTCCACACCAGACAAGGCCACTACCCAAACTCTATCAGCAATGATACACAGGACAGAAGGAACTGTGCTGGGAAACTCACACAGTCCCCGTGGCTCCTTTCAGTACCATCTGGAAGGCCGTAGGACCTCTGCCTAGATCAGACCAGGTCATTTCCCACCCCGACACATGGCATCCCTGGCATTTTGCTTCTGCTCAGTACTACAGGCAGAAGGCAGTAATGAAAGCCCACATGTGGTGCAGAGGACTCAGGCCCCGCCCTCATCAGGAAATGTCCCACAGGTGGGCAGGTGACATAGTGATTAAAATGCTGTGTAGGACACTAACAACCGGTGTCAGAGTCCCTAGTTCGGCTCCCGGCTCTTCTCCTGATTCCAGCTTCCTGACAACATACTTTCAAGGCAGACTCTGTGAGGAGGCAGCAGCTTGCGGTCTCACCTGGGAAACCTGGATGGAGTTCCCAGCAATTGTCTTCAGCCTGGCCGATTTCAATTTCTCTCTCTCTCCCTCTCTTTCCTCGTTAAGATTGATTTTAAAATAAAATGGCATATGTGAGAGAGAATATGAACGATGATGGGCAAGGAAGTCATTCCAACAAAATTATTAATCATGAACAGGGTGTGGAACTCCAATGAGGACAGTTGAGCAATCAGCTCAGAGGAGAAAGAAGCCAGGAACTAAGCGAGAGTGAAGGCTCAGTTGCAAAGCATGCCTTTTCAGAGATGAAAGGGGCTCACTGGAAAGGGCTATGGATGGACAAAGATGCCAGAATATACTCAGCCTACAACATCAGCAGCCACACAAGAGCAGTGGTTTAAACTTATGAAGCACTTCCTGCATTATCTCATCTAAGCCTTGCGGCATAGCTTCCTAAAGCAGGTATAATTATCCTCACTTCCTCTTTTTCCAGATGAGGAAATGAATGTATACAGAGGTTACATAATTTTCACAAAGTCACCTTGCGACTGTACAGAAGTCCCGAGATGCAAATCTAGGGAGTTTGGCTCCACCATATGTAGGTTTAGCCAAAAAACTGGCAGGCTCTGAAGGGTTTCCTGCCCAGCAAGAATCTGTATCTTGGAATCCCTCCCAATGTGTCCTCAAAAAACAAGCCCAGACCGCAGCAGGACTGCTTTAGCGATGCAGCAGCCTTCAGTCTTGAGTAAAGAATTTGATCTTTATCTCTTGCCAGGATGGAGGACCCGGGGCCCAAGCATGAGTGAGTCCTGCCCCAGAGCAGAGTCACAAGATGTGCCCTTCCAAGCAGACGAAGCTGCAGCCACTGGTGAAGAGTGCCCTGCGTCTGTCCTGGACCTCACAGACTAGGGTGTAGTGTCTTCTCACACTCACAGTGTTCTGTAAAATCCAATGTTAGAGTCAGTATTAACTAACAAAGCCTCTAAAGCGAAGTTGCAAAGAAGAGTTATTTAAGGCATTAATTCAAAGGTAAGTGGAAAAGTTGAAAGTGAAGACATCTCATCAAAAGGTTCTTTAGAAAAGTATTTTAAGCACAGTAAATAGTCACATTCAGAACACTCAAAATTTGGGCATGACTTGATTCCGACAGAAATCTTAACACACGGCCTTGGAAGTTGCAGTCTGCCAAAAGCCTCTGTTGCCGTTTGCCGTGTGGTGCAGTAATTCTTCCTGTCACTGAACCTGCATTCCAGAGGGCATGGCAGACACATATCAAATGCACAATTGTCGGTGTGGTAAGCAACACGAGGAACACACACAGGTGGGTGCTGTAGATCGTTTCAGGATGAAAGACCACATCCACATGGATGGAAGAAGATGGGTTCTCCATGGATGGTGTCTGAGAATAGGAGATTTGGCACAAAGAAGCCAACCATGGGCACAACCCAGGAGAGAGCAGGCCAGGCCAATGGGGAGAGTAGATACAGCCCAGTCTAAGGCAAAAATGAACTTGGCAAATTTAAGAAACAGAAACTCAATACATGAAAAAAGAAAATAAAATGAGAGACAACAGAGTGTTAGAAACAAACCACAAAGTAGATTGCCTGGAACATTTATGGTAAGGAATTTAATGTTTTTATTTTCTCAATGCCGTAAGTCTGTGAAAGGTGCCTCGGGACCAGTTTGCGTTTTTAAAATGCCACCCTGTCTGCCTGATGGAGACTGGGCTGGAGGAAAAACACAGAAACCAAACCAGGAACCAGAAAGCTCCCTCAACAACACAGCTGGGAAGAGATTATGGCTTGGAGAAGGAATCACCAGCAGAAATGGAATTACACAGGAATGGGGAAGCGAGGGATGTGAAAGGAAAAACCAGGATTGATTCACATGTAGGGCTTAAGCATACTGTAAAGCCATTTGTTACAATGGGGAATCCTGGTCAGATGGACACAGGTCTGGGAAGCAGAAGACACTGGCAATGTGAATGTATCAGTGATATTTCATTAGATATCTGAAACTGAATGTGGTCCCCAAGAGTAAAGCTCACCCACAGCAGCAGCTTTGAGCAACTAGCACGTGCAAAGACGAAACATGTAAAGGAAGTCAAAGTGAAGGCAAAAGGGGAACCCAAAGGGACAACCCAACAGGAAGGGGCCAGTTGGGGAGAAGGAGGTTTCCAAAAAGCCAGGAGAATGCAGGGTTTCCATAACAATGAGAGAATGAACCCTATCAACACCTGCTGAGAAAGTCCATGAAGAAAGGGCTCCTGAATTTGACCATGTAGCGATATGTGCGGATCTGGCAGGAACAGTTCCCCCTTGACAGGCGGCAACAGCCTGATTGCCTAAAAGACAAGCCGAACGGGAAAGTGATAGCTTTGAATGGCAGTGTGAACAGGAAGTGAAAGTTTCAAGGCAGGAAGATGACAAGGAAACAATAGATTTGAAATGGAAAGTGGAGAAAGCTGTCTTGACCTGTTCAAGCTTCCCTCACAAATCACCACTGCACAGGAAGTGGCTCACAAATAATAGAAGCTTATGCATTCCACATTGTTCTGGAGACTTACCATCGCAACTCTGACAGGTGCCTGGTGATGGTTCCTTGTACCTCCTCTCCCTGTCGTGGAAGGGGCAGGGCAGCTGTCTAGGGTCTGTTTTCCAAGGGCACAAATCCCCCTCAGAAGAGTGAAGGACCTCGTTACCTCCCATACTCAGGGCCATCACCCTGGCGATTCAGTTTCAACACAGGAATTTTTTAGGAGAGTGCAAACATCCAGACCATACAACATCTCCTTCGAAAGCAGGTTGCAGGACGCTGAAACTAAAGCGTGGAAAACCCCAAAAGGTTTCCCTTTTGATTCTCTATATGTCTATGTTTCCTTGCTTGTTTCAGGGACTAAAACTACTAGAGTGTTTTAAAGGTTACAAAAATGAGGGAGAGGTGGAAGACATAAGAGAGAGAGCAGGAACAGCCAGCAGAGCCAAGTCTTAGAAAAGGCCAACAGACTGACAGGAGCAGAGTTCAAAATGGTCACTTGTCCAGCTGGAGGCAAGTTTGACAAGATGGACCAGAGACGAGGAGGAGATGGCAGACCAGCTCGCTCATGGGAAGGCCCTGCTGCCTGCTCTCAGTATTAAAAACTTTGTAGCAAAACAGGAAACCAGGTAATTCACTGCTGCTAAGACTGGGGGAAGACATGAGGGAAAATTGAGAAGGTTTGAAATTGTTACTTTAAAACAAGTTCTGACTCTATTTAAAAAGAAATTACTAAGATATTAGCTAAGTTGTCCATTAGGACTAAGTATCCATGGCTACCCATTGCCGTCAATTTTAAAAGAATTTGTTTAAACCAGTTCGGTCAGCCTTCCGTTGCATAAATGTAGAGAGAAAAAAAGGCATAGAGAAGCTTAATCACAGTTTGCAGTTAGCCAAGTGTAAGAAGGCTAGAGGAAGACATCTAAGGGACTGAGGAGGTGAAGGAGCAGAACTAGGACTTTGTCTACCCGATGCCGTTGAGTTCTCTTCACCAGGACTACTCTTCTTCTTCCTTGAGTTCAAGTTATCTGGTGTTTAGACAGGATCTCATGAAGCTGTTTAGGTAACTACCACATGAAGCTTCCAAGCTACCCATAACTGAGTTGTCAGTACCTACAAACCACAGTGCATCTATCACTCAAGATGCTTGTTGCTTGCGGCCTTGAATATGAGATTGTTTTTTTAGCTCCATCTCTAGTCTCTCCTGAAGAACTCTACACGGTTTGAGGTCATGTGTGTTCCACTATGTGCCAGGGCTGACACTTGGGGACTTGTCACATGTCTCCAGAATCCATCCTGGCATTTGGTTCATCCTATTGCCTTTCACATACAGCCAAGTTGCAAGGCCTGCGATTAAACCCTAGCCACTGGGCCTGGCGCAGTAGCCTAGCAGCTAAAGTCCTCACCTTGAACGTGTTGGGATCCCATATGCTTGCCGGTTCTAATCACAGGGACCCCGCTTCCCATCCAGCTTCCTGCTTGTGGCCTGGGAAAGCAGTTGATTGAGCAAGGCCTAAAGCCTTACGATCCCACACCCACGTGTGAAACCCAGAAGAAGTTCCTGGCTGCTGACTTCAGATAGGCTCAGTTACGGCCATTGCGGTCACTTGGGGAATGAATCATCGGACAGAAGATTTTCCTCTCTGTCTCTCCTCCTCTATATATATAACTGACTTTCCAATAAAAATAAATAAATCTTAAAAAAAAGACACTACCCATTATGCTGCTTGTATCTGTATATGCTTATCGCCATTCTTCTATTTACCATGAATTCCATCTAGATAATTGGAATTACCTCTCAACTGCCAGTTTGACATCCATTACTTCCCCCTCCAAACTATTTTACGTGTAAGTCAGAAAGTCTTTCTTTTTTAAAAAAAGATTTATTTTTATTGCAAAGTCGGATATATATAGAGGAGGAGAGACAGAGACAGATCTTCCATCTGTTGATTCACTCCCCAAGCGGCCGCAACAACTGGAGCTGAGCTGATCCAAAGATAGGAGCTAGGAGCCTCTTCCAGATCTCCCACAAGGGTGCAAGGTCCCAAAGCTTTGGACCACACCCCTCCCCAGGCCACAAACAAGAAGTTGGATGGGAAGCAGGTCTGCCAAGGTTAGAACTGGCATCCATATGAGATCCTTTCACATTCATGGTGAGGACTTTAGCCACTAGGCTACTGTGCCAGGCTGCAGAATAGTCTTTCTACATCAGATCTCTAATTATGGTGAAGCCTCATCCAACCCTTCCTATCTCACTGGAAATGAAAGTCCAGATCTTTCCATTATCTGCATGGCCCTGCCTGGTCAGCCCCAGCTCTGCCTCTATTCACTTTGGGTCACTCTTCTGGTATCAGAATAAAATTCATCTGCTCCAAGATTTACACTTATATTATTTCTGCTCATCCTTCAAAACCACACTTCCTAGGCCACTTTCTCACAAAAAGAGTTCCAAAATATACTGATAGCCTGTTAGACTTTTCTCTTGTAGCTAAATTACAGTCATCATTCCATAAGTAATTCTACAATGTATAGACTTATGATCAAAAAACCAGAAATGTTTGTTTTCTTGCTACTGCCTTCACCTGAGTTCCTAGCACAATGTATGGCATATAACATGCCTCAAATAAATAAATAAAACTCATAATAATAATCAACAAATAAAGAAAAATTCAGAATTTGAACTCCTTATAGGCTTAAATGAATAGTCTTATGCATTACCATCTCTCATATTTATTGCATGATGTAGCAGATAGGACACCCAAAATAAATATTTTTAGAAGAATGACTCTATTCTATTAGCCTCATATTTTAAAAGAGTTTGATAATGAAAAGAAAACATTTAGAAAGGAGATCTGAGAAAGAAGGATTATATTATGGAATTTTTAAAACTCAACTTTCACTGTTGATATGCCCTTCAGTTTAACAGCTCTCAAATAAATATGACTCTGAGCTGAAGTTTAGACATCGTCTAAGAATACAGATAGCAGCAATTTTCTACGCTATACATTGGGTAAAGGTCAACTATTATTTGGCTATTGAATTATGTTTCCTACATTGTAGTGTCATAAAAATAAGCAGGACATTTGTTTTGAGTTTTAAGAGAATTTGAATCTTGGCAGCTCCCATCTCTGCTCTATGTAAGGTCTCTCAGCCATAAGTTATTCTCTTAGACATTTTCTTAAGCTGCATTCACTTGTTCAGAAAAGTTGGACAATGTGCCAGAGACAGAAATGTCGCAATCAGGAAAAGCGAGTGGTGGGGATGCATTTGGAAGAGCTAACCCAAGCCTGCAAACCCAAGGAGGGAATCCCTAGGTGAGGTCTTTTAACAGAAAACACTAGTCCTGCATTCACAGTGAACTATACATCAAGCATGAAGCCACAAATAGCCTCACAGTTTTCAAAACTATGGCTGTGGTCTGCATGCCTAGCAATAGGGCTTGTGTCTGTAACAGCACTGGTTTGCTGAGGTTTAATGTGGAAAGTCTTGCTTTGAAACAATGACTCCTAAAGCATACTCCATGGAGCACTTGATACAGGATGACAAAAAGGGGAAGAGTTTCTTCAATCCATCTAGAGCTTCTCTGGTCTGCAATCCTATTAACAGCTCCGTCATAAAGAGACATATGGAACATCTGGTATTTCCCAACATTCATTGACCATAGAACATTTCCCTCGGAAACATCCTGTTGCCAAGTCTTAATTTTTGGCTGCCAAGCAGTGAAGGCCTTTCTTATGCATGGAAAAATCCCACATGAATCTTATTGGGGGGCCAGACTCAGCTCTCATTTCAGAAAGTCAAATGTCAAGAGAGTGATCCTGCCTCACTACTTGTCATCTAAAGCACCACACTCACTAGACAGCACTGGTCTGACACTCCCACTTGCAACTCCGACCCTGGAGAAAACAACAGAGAAGCAGCAGATTCATTCTAATAGCCAGAACAGAGTTGCAGGTTTGAATGTTCAAAACTGTGGGTGGCACAAAGGAGGTATTAGGTGTCTACAGCTAGTGGCAATGATGTCCCTAGCAAACTATCCCATTTTGGGCTCTCCCAATTTTTCCAACCTAGTTTCCATAAAGACTTTGAATTTTTCTGCCCTTCTTTTCCTGTTAATATCAGTCAAAGTCAGGTTCTGTGGCCTATAAATGAGTGCTTTGCTGTCATCGCACTTGTCCCTTCAATATGTGACAGAGCTGGCATTTAGCAGAACAGTGTTGGGACATGGCTGTAATGCCAGACTCGCAGTTTGAATACCAAAAGGAAAGTATAACAAATAAGTGAAGTTTTACTGCCACGGTGACCATACATATTAATACAACCTCCAAACATAGCTTAATAAGAGATAGAGGTTATGGGGTGGGCTGGGAGGAGGAGTGGAAAGACCCAACGAGAATGTATCCTCAATCTCACACCCAGTTCATTTAGCTGATCTCCTATAGACACTCACCTCACTTCCTCTGATTGTGACCATGACTTTCTCCCCACCTCCTTTTTCACAATAACCATTTAGTACTGATGTTTCCTTTTATTCCCAAATATAATTCACTCCCTTTATCTCGGTCTTAAAGCAATATCAATTCTATTCTGATTTTGTGGAGTAGTTGTATATAGACAATTACTTTAGCCAAAGAATGATTAGAAGCCTTTGAACTTAAAAATGCTGATATCCAAATGAAAGTATCCTAAGCAAGCTTTTCTAGGAGCAAAAATCAAATTAAAATAGATCATGTGAGCAGCAGCTGAAGTTGCAATCCACCGGTTCTCCTAAGAAGAGAGATACAAACACACAGTAAATGTGAGTAGTGGCGTTGAAGACTCAAGTTCATGGAGCCTAACAGTGACAGAGCATGAGGGTAACACATACTGCTGCCCAGATTGGGCAATTGCTGACTTCTGTTTGAAATCATTCATCCTCAAATTCCCAAATTGCTAATTTTTTTTTTTTTTTTTTTTTTTTTTTTTTTTTTTTTTTGCATCTTGACCTAACCTACCCCTTCTGGAGATGGTTCTATCCTGCTTCCACTTAAAAGTAAGGAAAATTTTGATTCCTACAATGGCAACAACCATTGGTAAACACTGGGTCACTTCAGCTTATCCTTCTTGACTCACACCCACAGGTCCCCACACCCTACTGGTTCTTACAAGAGAACGGGGAGGAGAGAGGTTGTGTTACAACTTTTTTAAAGCTTAGGCTAAAACACCTCTAGCAATTTTCTAACTTTTTACTTTCTAACTTACTCTTCTAATTTTCACATTTAAAAATATAAATAACAGAAAAATTCTGTTTATTTAGAGAGATAATATTTTAAGATATTAATAGGAGGGGTACTTCTTTCTTCTTATTTATCATCCCTCTCATGGACTGCAAAGAGTAAAGGATGAAGGAAGATGCAAGTTGAAGGCCAAAAAGAAAAGAGGAAATAAAGACATTAAGTTCCTAGGTCTCAGATTCAAAAACTAAGGGTTCAATTATAAAGAAAAGAGAATTGGGAAGTAGATGAATGATTCAGAACTGGAGGATTTGGCTTTCTAACATCCATCATTGATCTGATCAACATATGTCTGGACCACTCAGCAGAGATGGCCAAGTCAGAAGACCAGACAGCAAAGGCATATTCAGAAACAGAAGCAAAGAACCTAGTTAGATAGAGTCTAAGAAACAGCCAGATAACATTCATGTCACCTCCCAGTAGCATCAGTTTGAAGGGTAGTGAAAAAACACACGTTTCAAATATAACCAGATTTTTAGCCTAAAGTGATGGAGAAATCATGAAAGTTCACTGATTTTTTAGAGAAGTAATGAGATTTTACTTCTCATATAAGGGAAAGTGGAAGCTTAAATCCACCAGATCTGTCCATTTCTATTGCTAGAAGAAAACTGCATCTTCTAAATTGGAACTTGTGAAGTGTGCATCCACTCTAGCCAAAATTGACTTAACGTTACTAGTTCTGATATAGGTCCAATTGGAACTGGCCTTTCTGGTCAATTTGCTCTTTTCAAATTATCAGAGATATGAAGCAGTGAAAAGTGATGGGAAAGGATGGTAAGGCAGCATGTGGAAAAGCTAAGCGTCCAAGTCAGAAATGAAGGGTGGAGGCGTCATCATGTCTTCTCAATGGGGATACGCCCTTGGTCATCACAAAGGCAGGCTGCAGGGCAGAGACAGAGGGCAAGCTCAAGAGTTATGGGCAAGAGGAAAGACCATTTTTTAATACATGGGAGAACTGAATTGGATGCAGGCTTTGCAGAAAACATGTAGTCCGGAGGTAGTTAGTTTGAGAAATTCAAGAGCAAGCTTTGGTAATAATGAAAGAAACATATGCATTGAAAATGGATATTGTAACTAAGTTCAATCCTCTTTTGTATCTAAGTTGACAAAGTGATATTATCACCTTCGGCCAAGATATGATAGTTGATTTGTTTCTGGTGTACTGGCACAGTTCCAATACAAGTGATTAGATTCTACTCATGTGATGTCCCTTGAGCTACTATTAAGCCAGTTTCCCACATTTTCTGGTTCATGGTTATTCCCTATTCCAAATCTCTTGTATCCAAAGGGATGATGAGCAACAGAAGCTGGTGTTTATCACAGAAACTGTTACAAGAAGGGCTGTGAACACACAAGTTGATCTTCTCAGGAAGCGTAGGTCAACCTTCCTCAGACTAAGGCAAAGCCAATCATTTCCTCTTAGGTTTGTCATTCCTCCTTATTTATAAGAACTCCACTTATGCCTTAATCCTTGCCCATTCTCTTCATGTATATATCTCAAGAACAAGGAGTTTATAGTCCCCATCTTTAGGAAATAGCAACAAACAATAAATATACCATAAAGCTTACTGACATTATTACTTAATTCATGGTCCATAGATGCTTAGCAGGATCTTACCTCCTAAGGCCAAGCATAAACCCAAATTCCAGACTCCTCCTCACCCATTCTTTTTAATCCATCTCAACTTAAACGCCAATTAAAAATTGTGGGTTTTTTTTCCTTGTCTATCTGACAAGAACAAAGCTAAACAGTAAAGAAAAAACTAGAAACAGATGATGGGTTATGTGAACAAGATGGGGAAGGGAAAGCCTGTCAAGGTATTGACATCCAGTAGGTAATCAATAGCAAATTTTTAAAATATGAGTACACTTAAGACAATCTGTGAAAAATGGAATTAAAGTTTATTTTGGCTCAAAAAGTGTGGATATCTGTTCTTACAAGGAATCTTCCGAAGGCTCATGCAAATTACCTATTTTTTGGTATCAAAACAAACATAATCTTTAATTTTATTTTTCTACCATCTTTTTAAGGTCCCTTCATAAATGCATACACCCATGAATTATAAAGAGATCAATCAGGGGTAAGTATTTGATGTAGTGGTCAAAACACCAGTTGGAACACTTGCATTGCATAACGTAGTGCTTGGGTGCAAATCCCAGCACCACTATAAATTCCACCTTCCTGTTAATATACATACTGGGAGGCAGCAGGTGATAATGCAAGTAATTGGGTTCCTGTTTCCTGTGTGGGAGACCTGGATTCAGTTCCTGGCTCCTAGCTTCAATCTGGCCAGCCCTGTAATTGCAGGCATTTGGGAAATAAACCAGCAGAAGTACAATGTCTCTCTTTATCCATTCCCCTGCTTTTCAAATAAAATGAAAATTAATTAATAATTTTAAATCCACATTTGAAAGTACACACGAGAGAGAAATCAATTTACAGTTTCTGTGTAGATGTGTAACAGACCCCTGGATAAATCTAGAGTATGAACGGAGATGTAAACCATATAGCATATAAACCAGGGAGTACCAGTAGGGTTTACAGAACCAATTGCTGACTTTTGAGATGTGGTCTACAACAGTTCTCAAGCTTTGCATCTACAGGTTAATTCAACCCTGACAAAGACAGATGTTAAAACCAAAATCCAAATGCTCAAGGAAAGGCATCCTTGGTCCAACATGGATCAAATATCCAACCCTAGACCAGTCAGTCATCTGGGCCATAATGGGGATGAGGTAGCATTGAAAAAACTCTACCAGTCACTGTATGAAACAACTTCTGAAAGAATGTGAGAGGGATACAGGGTTGGGGAGTGGCTGGGTGTGCAATCCCAAAAGTCTAGAACTAACTGGAGTAAGCAAAAGTTAAAAATAGACCAAAAGGCTGGGCATTGGCCCAGTGCTTCAGCCTCTGCTTTGGAACCCTGCATTGCATACCAGAGTGCTGGGTTTGAGTCCCCAGCTACATCACTTGTAATCCAGCTTCCTGCCAGTGGTAAGCAGTGAGTGATAGCTTAACCATTCCGGTTCCTACAACTGATGTGAGAGACTCAGATCATTTTCCAGGGTCCTCACTTCACAGGAATTTGTGAAGTACACCAGCAAAAGAAATATTTCTGTCTCTCTTTCATATAAAATAAAAATAAATAAATATCTTTTAAAAGTGACCTTGGCAAAGGCTAAGAGATAGGGGGTTGAGTGTCCTTTAGCCAAATATTCTGGTCATTTCAGTTGAGACAGAGGATGTGTATGTCTTGACACTGTCTCCATAAAGCCACCACTAATGTTAGATGGAGAATATCAAAACTTCAGCTCATGCCACAGCCATGACTATCAGATGCCCTCAATGGGATGCTATAGAAACCCCCAGGAACTACCCCCTAGAAGTCTTCCCAAAGTCTGTGGTCATGTCTGTAAGAGTCACCTGTCAGATCACATGCTCCAGAGAGGTATTGGGGGTAGGAAGGATGATGAGAGAGAGAAAGAGAATTATAGATGAAGGCACATGGATCAGGTGCCAAGGATGCAATTGGGTATGACCACAGAATGCAGAAGGGACATATATTACTGCTTTCCTAGAAGCAGGCCAGGCCCTGGGGTAGGTCAATAATTTAGCTGCCTCTTAGTCCTGGGATTCCCTAACATCTTCAGAAGCCCCAAACCTAGGCCTGGCAATATCCAAGCTGTAGCAAGGGAGGTAGTGAAGTAGCCAGCTAGGATCGGGAGCTTTGCACTGTTCTCAGCAAGTCTCTTTCCTCCTTGGCTTTAGCTTCCTTTTGTGTAAAACTGTGTTCTGCTCCATACATTTTTCCTGGAGGCCCCTCTTTGCATTGTTACAGTTTGTATCTCTGTGAAAACAGCTGATGTAGGCAGGTGGAAAGATTAATGAACTAGCAGGCAACAGTGCAACAAAAGGCACTTTTTGTAGGAGGCAATCCTCTCTAAATCTTTTGAGATCCCATTAAACTCTGTTATCAAATCCTTGACCAAATTTCATCATCACCTGATACCAGGGATCATATTAACCCCTGATGATAGTCAGGAATTATGAAATCTTTATATAAACACTACCATGATCTTGGTTTCATGGGAGGAGGTATAAAAAGCACTGGTCCCATGGTAGTTAACTGGGTTTTATGGCGATGTTTCAAATAAGCACTGGGCCTTGTGCATTCAGTTACTGTAGTTATGATTTCATTAGCTTCTCTGATAAATAATGCAACGACTTTAATGATGCATTTCCTCTTTTTAAAAAACCCACAATGGAAACTCCATTTCATAAGGCAAGGAAGAACAATGACTTCTGCTTAATTTTTATTACTTTTAAATCAATCTGCAAGGTTTTTCCAGTGAAAACCCACTTCCAAGGGGGGAAAGAAAAGGGCAGACAAAGGTTAACCTGTTTAAAAGGTGCAATCATTCCTGGGTGAGTACAGAATGGATATAGGTCAAGAACCAGCATGAAGGCCCCACCTCCCTCCATCGAGCCCTTTGTAGATCACACAAGGAAAGTGGTCCTGCCAAATTAAAAACCCTCCATAACAATAAAACCTGATTTAATGCACTCATTATTTTTCCATTAAATCTGAATATCTTCTAATGCATGGATGTTATTTTAAACCGACCACACTAATGTGAATCCAGCATTCCTTGTAAATCAGACCTAAACGTTCCATCAGTTGTCATTACTGCTATTGACAATCACAATGCCTCATCCCCAAGGACACTGCCCTCCCAACCTCTGACTTCAGAGATGGGAGGAATAAATAGACTATCTCAATTTTAGATGGATAGCTGCTTAGTGACGTGCAAGGGTTGCGTCAGTAACACCCTGGAGGTCCCAGCTTTATTTGGTTCAACATGGAGCCTTTGCTGCTCCAGGTCACACTAAGCTGGAGAGATGTTAAGATTTAGGTTAGAAATAATGGGGAAAGAGATGTGCCTCTAAGTATTTAAACCACAGAGTATTCAACCTGGGAGTTGGTGGTTCACATGGAGGGTGGGTGGGAACGGTCAGAGGTCCAACGGAACATGGCCATGCAGCCTGGAGAACGGCAACCACAGGACCGTGCTGCAGAAACAAGTGGAAGAGAAAATGGTGCCAAAGCCCATGAGTCAGGGATATAGGTAGGAAGGTTTTTGGAAGGCCAGTAAATCTAATGGCATTTGGAGCCATCAACTCAGAGTAGACATGTGTGCCACTGGAGATCCAGACTGGGGCACGGGGCTTTCATTATCTCCTGCTTCCCACCTCAGGACATTGTCTTCAACTGGCCAGTTGATGCAAGAGTTGAGAAATGTAGCCTATGGATGTGTGTTCCCTAAAACAGGGCGGAACAGAAGGGCAAGGAAAGGATGTGGGGACAAACAATAACATAGCTAGTACTGTCTGCGTCCTTGGGCTAGGCTACTCCAACCTCATCTTCAAGTTCCAGCACTGACCCTTACCTAAAAGCTACAGATGTTGATGGAGAGTTTGGCCCCCAAGAGTAACAGGTTTTTAGTTCATCTGGATGCTGTTTTTCAATCCCAGGAGTTCCTGGGATATTGTACTTGATTCCCCAGCAATTAATCCATCTTCCTTAGAAAAGCCAGATGGGTGACTTGGTGTGAGCTGGGTGGGAAGAATTGTCCTCTTCCCCCCAAGCCCCACCCCAGTTTGGACTCAGATGATTCTGCCCAACCTCCACAATCACATTGGTTGATTGAGGGCCAGATACCTAGGCAGCCTGGGCAAGTCAGAGCACAGTGCCACTTGACCTCATCATATTGGTTGATCCAAGAGCAAGACCTAGATCCCTATGGGTTCAACCTGTGTCCTAAGTGGTACTGTGTTCTGCAATGGCAAGAATGAGAAATCCTAAGTGAGGAAACTTGTGACTCCAGGAGCCAATGGTGAAGTTTCAGCTACCAGTTTGAGATGATGCAGTCACCAGAGAATGGAACTAAGAGAATCATAGAGGCACAGAAACACTCAGACAGAGCCCTGATCGTAGTATGGGCCTTAAGGGCACACCCACCCTCTGTGCCTCTGGACTTGACAATTGCATGAGCCAAGAAACTCCCTTACAATTTAAGCTGTTTTCCATTGTTTGCAGATTGAGTCCTAACTGATATGTGTAGAGAACTAGATGGTTCTTCAAAGGCTGAGCAAATGGTAGACTTTAATACATAGCTTATTTTATCGTATAGTGTTGGAAAAATTCATGTCAGGTTTCCCAGGACTAGCACGGGATCCCATTAGTTCTCACAGTACGACATTTTGTATCTGATTCCCAATATTCATGACATAAGCTAAACCTAATCCCCAAACAAGGCAACATCCAGACCATACCTCTCCACCTTAGAGTGAATTTACCAACTTCCAATGGCTTCAGCATAATGCTCTACAACACCCCTGCCTCCAAAAGGATTTGTCTCCTCCATTTCACCTTGTTTTAAATGTCTTATGAGGTCTGATGGTTAACTACGACTTCTGGAGACCAGGGAGCCTTTCTATGGTGAGATTCTGCCTGATTGATGAAGATTGGGACTCCTATCTCTCTCTCTCTTTTTGTTAAGATTTATTTATTTTTATTGGAAAGGTAGATATACAGAGAGGAGGAGAGACAGAGAGAAAGATCTTGTTTGTTGATTCACTCCCAAAGTGGCTGCAACAGCTAGAGCTGAGTTGATCCAAAGCTAGGAGCCAGCAGCTTCTTCCAAGTCTCCCACGAGGGTGCAGGGTCCCAAGGCTTTGGGCCGTCCTCGACTGCTTTCCCAGGCCACAAGCAGGGAGCTGGATGGGAAATGGGGCCACCGGGATTAGAACCAGCACCCATATGGGATCCCGGGGCGTTCAAGGCGAGGACTTTAGCCACTAGGCCCCTGAGCTGGGCCCAGGCCTCCTTTTGTGGATTCCTTCCTGTGAGTCAGGCATGCTGAGAAGTGATAGGAATTTGTTGATAAAACTCTCACTAAAAAAATTCATTTTCCTCAGCACAACAGTACATTAAGACACAAAATTAGCAGGACATGTTCATATTGGTAGATGACTTAAATGAAGACTGTGGGGGCCAGGCGCAGTTGCCTAGTGGATAAAGTTCTCCTCTTGAATGTCCCTGGATCCCATATGGGAATCAGTTTGTAACCCGCCAGCCCCGCTTTCCTTCCAGCTCCCTGCCTGTGGCCTGGGAAAGCAGTTGAGGACTGCCCAAAGCCTTGGGACTCTTCACCCTCATAGGAGACCCAGAAAGTTGCTCCGGGTTCCTGGCTTCAGATGGGATCGGCGCAGCTCCAGCCGTTGTGGCCGCTTGGGGAGTGAATCAACGGATGGAAGATTTTCTTCTTTGTCTCTCCTTCTCTCTGTATATCTCACTTCCCAATAAAAATAAAATCTTATTTAAAATATGAAGACTGTTTCATGGACTGTGAGAGGTGGAGATGGATGATCAATCCTGTTGATATCATATGAGCAAGATGCCTAGGGCAGAGGCTAACTGGATGTCATAGAAGATGTGTCCCTTGGGCAGTAGTTCCCAACAGGAGTGATTTTGCCCGTAGGGGACTTTTGATATCCGGGGAATTTTCCGATTGTGATGACAGAGCATGAGTATGTTACTGGCCTCTAGTGGGTAAAAGCCAGAAATGCTAGGCTTAAGCAATGCAACTCAAAATTATCAGACTCAAAATATTCAAAATGTCAAGGGTGAAAAACTGCTCTGGGGCTAGGTCTTGACTACACATGCCAGCTTAACATTTTCCAAATATGTTGAGTGCTTTGCCTTTGCTTTTGTTTTTAAGATTTATATATTTTTATTGGAAAGGCGGATATACAGAGAGGAGGAGAGACAGAGAGGAAGATCTTCCATCCGACGGTTCACTCCCCAAGTGGCCACAACGGCTGGAGCTGAGCCAATCCAAAGGCAGGAGCCAGGAGCTCTTCCGGGTCTCCCATGCAGGTGCAGGTTCCCAAGGCTTTGGGCCATCCTCGACTGCTTTCCCAGGCAGCAAACTGTCTGCAGGAAACTTGTTGGGAAGCGGGGTCGCTGAGATTAGAACCGGCGACCATATGAGATCCCAGAGCGTGCAAGGCGAGGACTTTACCCACTACGCTCTTTACCCACTACGGGCCCTTGCCTTTGCTTTTCAGCTTAGATTTGAGTAAAATGAAATAAAGATGATGAAACTGAACTGTTGTAAACAGTGAAATTTATCAAAGTGCTCATATCTGTTTTACTGTCATTTTCTACTTTGGTAATAAATTCACTACCTTACATTATTCTACAACACAGTGCTTTATTTTTCAAATGTATGCATAGCTGGGGTGATTTTCAAATAAATAAAACTACTATGGTTCTGACACTCAACAACCTGACTATTTACACAGGATATCATAACCATCCCAGAGAGAGCTGAGTGCCGCTAACACCTAGCATTCTTTCCTCTCTTCTGTTGACTTTCCACCCTCATACTTTGACTTCTGGAAATTGGGGGTAGGTACTGAGGACATGCAGAAACACTACCTTGTCAGTTGCCTCTGATGGATAGTCGCTTCTACTCTTTTGTGAGCATCCTGAAAAATACCATGAAGCAATGCTTGACAACTCTAGGGCTAAGAAAGGACACAAACCACCAGGGTGCAAATGGAAGCCTTTGTGACACGCAGAGGACTCAAAATCCAGCCATGCGTGTAGTGGTCCATCAAACACAGATCAAGTTGTGAATGACTTGCTCATTGGACAATCTTTAAATGTATTACCATCGATAACCTGAACAAATGTCCTCACCATCCTTCACTCATGTTAGCCTCCATTGTCTCAGGAGCCTGCTCCTTGGAAACCTGGCTCCAGCAATCTCTCCCTTTTGTGATATGCTACAGAAGTGCATGATATCAAACTTAGCATATTCAGAATCTTTCTCTAATGCATATCTGTTATGTCTCTCCAGGTATGTTTTCAGGTCTATCAGATTGCCAATTATTTAGTACATGCTTTTACAAACTGATTGGATGATTGATTAAAGCTTCCCAGAAATTTTCTTTTAGTTCTATTTAGTTAGTTAGTTAGTTAGTTAGTTAGTTAGTTAGTTAGTTAGGTATTAGTAAGCCAGGGGAAGGAGAGAGTCAGGGTTAGACACAAAGAGAGAACTCCCAATGCTGGTTCACTCCCTAAATGTTCACTGTGATCCAGGATGGACCAGACTGAAACGAGAGCCTTGCACACAATGCTTTGAGCATTATTTTATATATTACATCAGCACTACTTTCCAGGGCCCACATTAAGAGGAAACTAGAGTCAAGAGCAGAGCTGGAATTCAAGTCCAAGCATCCCATATTGCATGTAGGCATCCTACCGTATCAAATGTCCACTCCTCAGGCCTGGCACAATAGCCTAGTGGCTAAAGTCCTTGCCTTGTATGCACCTGGATCCCATGTGAGCATAGGTTCTAATCCTGGTGGCACTGCTTCCCATCCAGCTCTCTGCTTGTGGCCTAGGAAAGCAGTTGAAGCTGGCCCAAAGCCTTAGGACCCTGCACCCATATGGGAGACCCAGAAGAATCTCATGGCTCCTGGCATCGGATCAGCTCAGTTCCAACTATTGTGGACACTTGGGGAATGAATCAGTGGGTGCAGATCTTCCTCTCTGTCTCCCCTCCTCTGTATATCTGACTTAGCAAAAAAATGAGAAAAAAATGCCCATTCCTCTTATCAGAATTTAAATAATATGAAATAGTGTTTTCCCCTGTTCTGTCATGATCTACATATGCTTTGATCTTAACAATTCAAGATACTTCATAAAATGAATTTTAGAAATTAATGCTGAGGGTGTTCTACTTCATTTTCTGATAAGGAAGAAACAAGAGGAAAACTATTGGGGGAAAAAATGAGCTACTGACTTACATTGGGATTACCTATCCTCTTATCCCATGCATGTAAATGCCTTAATTCATGATTTACCAGGAGTTCATGGAAAACAGCTGATGCAACGGACAGAGTGAGGAAAGCTCTGAAGCTCCATGCTTTATCCTGGTTGTCTCCAGATAACTAAGGCAGATCATCGAAGTCACTGAACCCTCGGCTTCCTCTTCTTCACCGGTAGATAAGGCATTTGGATGAGGACGTTCTCTTGTCCTATTCCTTTTGTTTGTAAACAGTTCTATTATTATTAAACACATCCGAAAGAGTATTTACATATGTAAACACAGAGACTAGAAGGACACGTACTTGGAATGTTCCACCCAACAGGACAAGTTGCCTTTAGATGTCTTCACAGTCGCTTCTCCTTTCACACATTCCATGGAAGTTATCATTGTCTTCATGCTTCCAAAGGTTTTCTCTTATTTGAAATATGTTCCAAACACACATTGTCCAGTATTACACATTTTGAAAATTTGGCAAATTATTCTCTTATATTTCCTTTAGTAAATTATTCTTGAATTAAACACTGTCTGCTAAAAGATATACGTACTTAGTATTAAAAGCATTAATGCACTGTTGAGTTGATTTGAAAATGTGCCAAACAGGTGTTTTGTATTAACTAACTCTTGACTACATTCAGTATTAAGTGAAATGCATTTTCGTGTTTGCTAGTTTTTAATAGGGCTTAAAAGTGGTGATTGTGATTTCACCCAATAGATCTTTTTTTAAGCAGATGGTTTAGTTTCTTTTTAAAATCTTTATTATTATAAAGAAAACAAATGTGTATTTCATAGATACAATTCTAAGATAATTAAACCTTCCTCGTTGCTTTCATTTTGTTGTTGCTGTTGTTGCCTTTTAATTTTTGCAATTTTACCTAAATGGAATTTTGCTAGGGAATTCCTTCTATCTGCGTTGTGTGCGCACGCTGCATGCGTATGTAGTCTATTTCTACTGTTGTAAAACATTCCCAGTGTTTCACTACTGTAAAGATCTTACTATACTTTTTTTAAACCTTAAGCTGGTAGTTTCTCTCTCTCCCTCCCTTCCTTCCTTCCTTCCTTCCTTCCTTCCTTCCTTGCTTCCTTTCTTTACAGAGAGACGAAGAGAGAGAGAGAAAAGAAGAAATCACCCATTCACTGATTCAGTGCCTCCTAGACAGCCAAAAGAGCCATGGCAGGGCCCGGCTAAAGCCATGAGCCGCAGCTCCATTTGGATCTCTCATGTGGGTGTCAAGTGCTCCAGTGGGCACTCTGATATGAGACTTCAGCATGTCCAGTAACAGACACACCCACTCTGCCAAAACACACGCCCTGCAATGCATGCTTTGCACAAACCTCTTGGAGTAAGTTTGAAAAATATTTGCAGGTATCTGTCTTAGAGCTGAAGTTAATACATCTTTAGTTGTGTGCTTTTTACAATTTTTTAATAGTGTAATTAACTATTTTTCAAAGTGATGGAGCTTATTAGCACATTTACACCTGAAGCAGCAGTGAAGGCCCGGGTGCTCTGCTCCTCACTGGTTCTACCAGGAGGAATTTTTCAAACATGTGAGTATTTTTGTATGTAAAGAGAGCTCTTTCCCCGTGAGATTGTTTGCATCCATTTTTCTTATTATATCAATGTGATTTCTTAATGTACTCTCCCTTAGTTTCAACGTGCAGGTGTCATCTTCCCCTTTGTAACCTGCCCTTTTTTTCTCTCTCTCTCTCTCACCCACTGCAACAGATGGAAACAAGAAATTTTAATGGGACTGAAATTACCAGCCTTATATTCTGACTCTACCTTGTTCAGAGTGTTGTCCTGGCTCTCTAAGAACACCTTCTTGTTGTTCACATTGTTGTCTTTTATTTTGACATTTAGACCTGGAATGGACTTATAACCTGTTGAGTAACAGTGCTCCAACTTCATATAGATAAGCAAATATCCTCTACCAATTAATGAGCAATCTATCCTTTAGCCACTGAGCCACAATGCTACCACTGCCATCTGTCTACTGTTCGTTCACTTGTTCCCTGAGCTCTTTGTGTTCACGTGTTGATGTGTTCCTCTCAGTGCCCTTTCTGTAGGTCTAAGACAGCCCTGGTGTGAGTGGAGCTGTGCTCTCGCCTGTGTACAGGAATGGCCCAGGTATTCTTGGTCCTGTACATTTCCATGTACATTTTAGAACTTGATTATTGAATTCAACCAGAAACAACAATGAAAGAAAGCATTTGGGACTTCATAGGAACCAGATCGACTCTATTGATTAATTTGGAAAGCCACATTTTAAAATGCTGTCTTCCACACTATAAAAATATACCTCTTCATTAATTTAAGGGTCATTTTCAAAAAAAAAATTTACACATTTGTTTTCTGGATAGGTTTTGCATACATACACAGTGATAGGCTCATTTTAGTCACCTGGCACTGTTGACACTATATATTTTTTAATTGTTTTAGTTTTTGTTGCTAGCAAAGAGCAAAAAAAAAATTACTTTTGCCTTTACTTTTTACTAGGCAACTATGTAGTATCTTATTACTACTAGTCATTTTTCTGTAGTTTCTGTGAATTTTCTATGTTGACAGTTCTCTAATTTTGCACTTCTTTTCTTGCTTTAGATTTTCATTTACTTATGTGAAAGACAGACACACTGTGAGACCTACCATTCATAATTCAATCCCCAAATTCCCACAATAGCCAGGGATGGACCCCGCCAAAACTAGGATCCCCAAACTTACGTGGGTCTCCTGTGTGATTAGCAAGGACTCAGGTGCTGGCACCCTCATCTGCTGCCTGCCAGAGTGTGTGGTAACAGGAAGCTAGAATCAGCAGAGAAACTGAGCTTTCCAATACGGGATGCAGATTTTCCAAGTGACGTTCTAAAAGCTACACCAGACCCATGCATGTAATTTCCTTATATTGCCTTACTGCAGAGGTTAAGCCATCATACGTGGTATGGGAAAAAAAAGTAATTAACTCTATACATTCTTTCACATTAAGTATAATATTTGCTGAAAGCTTTTTTGTAATTATCTTTTATCAGGTTGAGAAAGTTTCAGTCTATTTCTAGCTTGCTATGGTTTCTTTTTTCATCGTTAATGGATGTTAAATTTTACCAGGCAGGTTTTTTTTTTTTTTCCATCTACGAAGTTGATTATTTGATGTTGTCTTTTCTTCTATTAATGGAGTGGATTACCATAATCAATTTTCTAACATTAAACAAAACTTCAGTGACTATCATAGACCAGACTATGTAATGAGATATTGTCTTTCTTATTATGTTAGAGTTGATTTGTCCATTTTTTGCAAAGGATTTCTGGCTGGATAATCAAGAGTAAGATTGGTCTGTAATTCTCCTTTCATTTAATTTCCTCTTCTGATTTGACAGCAAAGTTATGGTAGCCTCTTTAAAAGAGCTTAGAAGTGCTCCCATTTCTACATTTTGTGAAAATATTTATAATCACCTCTAGGAAATTAGAAATTATCCGTGATAATTTTTCCCTTCTATTCCTAAGATTCATAGTTTTCCTAAAAATTCAAGCATGAAAATTTAACCCAAGAAACCTAAAATGTGAGCCCAGTGCAGTAGCCTAGAGGCTAAAGTCCTCAGATTGCACACGCCAGGATCCCATATGGGTGCCGGTTCTAATCCTGGGAGGCCCTGCTTCCCATCCAGCTTCCTGCTTGTGGCCTGGGAAATCAATCAGGGATGGCCCAAAGCCTTGGGACCCTGCACCCGCATGGGGGACCTAGAGGAGGCTCCTGGCTCCTACCTTCAGATCAGCCCACTTAAATGGCTATCACAGCCACTTAAGGAGTGAATCAGAGGATGAAAGATCGTCATCTCTTTTCACCTTTTTGTGTATCTGTATTTCTGATAAAAATAAGTAAATCTTAAAAAAAAGAAACCTAAAATGCATCTTCATTTTCAGCTTTCTCAAAAAGAACCTAAGAAATCCAGAACAATCCATCACCTTGACAATGATGCTAGGCACTCATAATCAGTGTTTTGTTCTATTTTTTAATCCTCAATCATCATCATTAGCATTTTGTCCAGTAGCTATAACTTTTATCAGCACTAATTTATTTGCTTCCCTGTCTTCTAGCATCTCAGATTTTATAACTGATAGGCTGTATTTTCCTTGAAATACACATTTCCAAATAACCTTTACCATTTCCTGAGTTATCTGAAAATATCTTTCATTTTGTTTCTTAACTTTGAAGATCAGATTAATTATGCTTCAGATGTGGTAAACAGACATTCATGAGTTGTGAATTCAGCATTTTTAAAGAGTTCATGGTCTTTGGGATTCCCTTGATACAATTAAGAAGTCAAGTATAAGTTAATTGGCATTATTTTGTAAGTAAAGTATCTCTTCTAAATTATTTTTATTTCATTTGCATATGATGTCCCCATTTGTTTCAATATACGAATTTTCCTTTCTTGATCCAAGTCAGTACTTGATTTCCTAAAACTGAAAAATGATCTTTTAATTCTCAAAATACCAAACCATTATTAGCTTTGAGGGTTACTTCTCCTTCACTTTCCATTTTATAGCCTTTTTAATTGCTGTTAAGCCTTCATTTCTTCAGTTCTCTCAGCTCACTTATTCCCTTGTCTATGTCTTACCCACTATTGAACCACACAATAACTCTTCAATATCAAGAAAGTTTCAATCACAGAAATTTCATTGAGTTTCTTTTCAAATCCATTTATTGATTTTCTTAGTCTTGTCCCGTAATCAATTCCAATCCCTTCTTCACTTTTCATTCCCACTTTGCCTGTTTATTCTAGCCCTGCTGCTTGGTGATTCCACCGCTGCCATTCTTACGTCCACACCAAGCACTCTGCTTCCTCCCAGTGTTTGCCCTTGTGGACCCCTTTGTAAATATTTCATCTGACCTCCAAGAATGCATACACCTCCCTCTCGTCTCCTTTGATTTCCGTGTCACTTTCTCACATGTATTCCATTTAACACCGTGCGCTCTATTTTCTGCATAGAATCATCTCCTTCTAAGACTATATGATTGATTGACAGGATTTAAGTGTATGTATTTAAGGACATTTTCAATGTTTTTTCATTGTTATAGTTACCCAATGTGTGGTGGAGACAATGTGTTTGTGAATAAATATTAAGCATATTTATTTTTATCTGTCGTTTTCCCCTTGACTCATGATACTTTGATTCCCTGTGTATTTTATGGTATCAAACTGCAAGCTCAACTTTGGATATGTACACAAATTCTTCAAGGTCTCGGTTGAAAGTCTGTCAGCCCAGAGAAAAGCTGCATTTTCTTCTGATAATCATTCTAGTTTATTTGCCCTAAATTGTTTAGACCACATGCTTGGAGTCCCTGCATCGCACATTAGAGCATTGGTTTGAGTCCCAGATCTTCTAATTTCAATCCAGCTTCCTGCGAATGCATCCTGGGAGACAATGAGTGACGGTTCAAATGTTTGGGTCTTTTAGTCTGATGTAGCCCTGGCTGTTGCAGGCATTTGGGAGTAAGCCAGATGATGAGCTCACATTTTCGCGCTTTCTCTCTCATTCTCTCCTCCGCTTTCAAGTAAAATAGATATGTAAACATTTTTTGAGAAAAAAGTTCTATATATATATACATATAAACTATAAAAAATACACGTAGCAAGATATTTTGTTACATCATTTTCAGGACACATTTGTCCATATACACACATATGCTTGTATATGTGTACATATATGTGTATACATGCACATAAATACATACACAGAGGTGCACAGATACGTACATCTCCATGCACAAGTGTGCACACATGTCTGTGTGTTTGTGTGCATACATGCACATGTGTGTACACGTAAACATGTGTGTACATGTATATAAGAATATGTGTGCAATGTCCGTATGTATGTATATGCGTGAACACATGTACGAATAGATAGGATAAACCACACATGTAGGAGCTTGCCTGCCTCAATAGAGAAATATACTTACCCTGTGTCCAAAATAAATTAATACTTGTTCACAAACACCCTTCATGGAAATTCAAAAGTGAAATGTGTAAGGTTCATATATTGCATAATAAGCTTAATAATAATAATGTCATTTGCTTATAAATTAATTAACACGCCTCTCTAATCCTTGGATCAAAGTGGAATTGAAACTGAAGCTTAAAAACATTCAGAAAATCATTAAAGTAAGAATATGTATAATAAAGTTTAGGAGACACACCAAAAGTATATTTAGGAAAATTACACACTTAAGTGATTTCAAAGGCTAACACAAGAGATGCCTAGAGTTCACCTTAATAAATTGGGGGAAAATAATAAAATTAACCACAACTACAAAGAAATGGAGAGAGTAGAAAATGACAAAGCTAGAATTTATTCTTTGAAAAGGAAAAAAATGAAAATAGAAGCACAAGCCTTTGTAGAGAAAAAGAGGAGTACATATTTAAGATTTAAAATGAGACAAAAGATAATAAGCACATGTACAGAAGAAATCAAATAGTCATAAGAGAATCTTCTGTCCTAATGGTGTCAAGAAGTTTGAGTTACAGGCAGAAGAACTATGGGAGATGATTCAAGATCCCCTTTCAGAATATGACTGTCAACACAACCGCACAGCATATTTAGGGCTAAGGGAGGCCCAGAAGGGCAGCAATCCCCTCTTTTAAACCCTTTGCAAATCCAATGTTAGGATCATTGGGTCTAAAGTTGCCACATCATATTGAACCTTGCTGGCAGCCCTGGTTAGTCCAGGAGTTAGTCCTATTAGAGGTTGCTCTATCAGAGATGGTAACTCTCCACCAGGACTTGGAGTCCCCTTGAAATCAGCCAGCAAGGTAGATTATAAATTCACTTCTGCCTTCTTGGTTCCAAGGTCTTACTTGGCAATTGCACCAGCCTCCAAAGCTGTGCACATTATCAAATCCAGCCTTGTTAGAATCCGCATTCCTGAGCTATTGTTGGTATTGGCCATTTCTCCAGAAAGTGTCAGCATCATGTTCATATGAATACTGTCCAGATGGAAACATTTTAAAACTCACGAAAGGAGAAATTAATAATGCAGTCTCCAAGGTCGCAATCATGCATTTCATTAGAAGTCTCCCTACCCGTACAACCCCTCAAAAAAAAAAAAAAAGACAATAAATCAGTTTCTGGTGGGGGTAATTGGGAAGATTGGAAGAGGAAATTCATGAATATGTTTATCAAAAAGTGAGCAGCAGAGATTAAACGGAGGGAAATATTGTTTCTTGACTACAGGCTTACAACTACATCATGAAAGTTGTAAGACTAGGACTTCAGTAACCTGAAAGCAGAGAATTCGGTTGAGCTATGTCCTGAGTCCTGACCCACAGACATTGTGAGATAATGAACATGTGAGTGGCTGTAAGTTTAAATATGTGGTCATTGATTATGCAGCCAATATAAAATGAATACATCACCAACATCTCTGCACCAGACACAGGGTACAGGAATTAAATGTACCATCTACCTAATTCTACTATGAAGATTTGTTTCATGCTCAGCAGGCCCGATGAACAGCAGGTCCTCAGTTTCCACCACTCTTGGACAGTGGTTCTCCGGTCAGCCAAGGACCATCTTCTTTTTACTTAGAGATGGGGACACTTCTCCAGGACATGCTGTCTAGATTCTCAAGTCCTCTTTTGCTTTTTATCACCTCAGCAAGCCAGAGCCAGAAATACATACTTGCTCCTTCCACTTTCAGCCTTGAAGTTCTGTGAACTCCAGGCCACCTGCCTGCTTGACTTGCTGGAAAGCCAAGGAAGGGAATTCTATAAGTATGTCTGAAAATATTACCCAGTCTCACTTGGGGTTGATGGTATTAATCCATAGATTAATTGAATTATAGACAGATTGGTAATAGTTCAAGGGACCTGGATTGAGGGAGTGTCAGTAACTGATTGAGCTTTAATCTCCCAGGAGCCCTTGGTGGTGAACAGTACAACTTCCTGCACATGAAGAGGATATGAAGAAGTAACAGGTGAAGTTGAAACCATCTAAGCCATTCTTTCTTCACCTTCCTCTAGGTTGCTCTCAGTAGGTGAGCATTTGATGGATACAGCATCCATTGTGTAACGACCAACTCAGAGTATTCAGGCTATCCGTCACCTCACACATTTATCAGCTCTTTGTGATGAAAACACTCCACAAAAAATCCCTTCCTCTAGCAATGCTGAATTGCACAACACAACATTGTTCACCACCTCGCCACCACCCTTTTGCGGCTCTCTGCTGCTATGAGCTCAGTTCGTTCAGATTCCACATCTGAGTGAAATTATGCATATTTGTCTTCCTGTGCATGGTTTCTTTCACTAAACCTTATGATCTTCAGGTCTATCCATGTTGCCATGTGACAGGATTTCATGCATTTTAAGGCTAATTGCATTGTGTATATAATCCAAACCTTCTTATTCATTCGATTGATACATACTCCCCCACTAACCCTATATCTTGGTTATGACAAACAAAAGTATAATAGATATGAAACTGCAGTTATCTTTTTTGACAGGAAAGAAAATATAGCCAGTGGTGGGATTGATGGATCACACAGTACGCATATTTACAATTTGGGGGGGAAATGCCATACTACTTTCCACATTGATCATACTAATTTGCATTTCCACCAACCAGCTGCCCTTATCCATATTCTAGTATTTGTCCCTTTTGGTCTTTTTTTGATTATAGCCATTCAAACTGTATCAAATGGTTCTGATTTGCATACTCTTGGTGATTATTGGTGTTGAGCATTTTTTCACAGCCTTGTTTGGCATTTGTGTATCTTCTTGGAGAACTGCCTATTCAGATCACTTTCCCATATTTTCGCCCATTCTGTAAGTTGTCTCTCCACTGTATTTCTTACTCCCTTTGCTAGTTTTTTAGTTTGATATAATCTATTTTCTATATTTTTCTCTTTTGTTACCTGTGCTTGTATACTCATGTTCCAAAAAAAGTTGCCTACACCAATATCCTGGAGTGATTTGCTTATGTTTTCTTCAACTAGCTCTATAGTTTCAGGTTTTTCACTCAAGAAGTTGGTCTATGTATATAGTGAGAAGTAGCAATTTAGTTTTACTTTTCTGCAGGTTTTTACTCAGTTTTTCCAGGTTCCTGGTATCTTTGTCACAACTCGTTTGGCTGAAAGGTGTGAAATTATTTCTTAGTTCTTTATTCTGCTCCACTAGTTTACATGTCTATTTCTATGCCAGAACCATGCTGTTTCAGTTACCGTAACTTTCTAGTGTATTTTGAAGTTGTGGAGACCAATTAATGCTGCTTTTTTTCCTGCTCAAGATTGCTTTACTTTTCAGGCTGTTTTGTGGTTGCACATGCATTTTAGGATTATTTTTCTGTTTCAGTGAAGTATAATATTGATAACTTTGATAAGGATTGCATTCAATTTGTGGGTCATTTTGAGAAGTGTGAGCATCTTCACTAGTTCAGTTCTTCAAGTCCATGAACATAAAGTGTCTTTTTGTTTTGCATGCTCTTTTCGATTTCTTTCATCAACATATCATAGTTTTCATTGTAGAACTCTTTCAGTTCTTTTATCAAAGTTATTCCTAAAGAGTTTCTTGGTAGCTATTATTAATGCTATTTCTTTGTTAATCTTCGTGTAGTTCAATATTGGTGTTCAGAAAAGCTATTGATTTTTATTAATGTTAACTTTGTATTCTGCAATTTTACTGACTTAATTCATCATGTTTTTTTAATTTAGGAAGACAGATAGAACCCCACCCTCTGATTCTCTTGCCAAATGGTTCTCTTTCACAATGGCTAAGACGCGGCCTGGTCAAAGCCAGGGACTGTTGAACTCAGTCTAGGTCTCCCGCATGGATAGTAGGATAGAAACCCAGTCACCTGAACCATCCCCTGAACCTCTCAGGTACACGTTAGTAGGAACCACACATTAAGAATCAAAGCCAGGGACCAAACCCAAGGTACCCTGTGATGAGACAGAAGCACCTTAACCAGCACTTTACTGCTAGACTAAACAAAAACTCCCACTTATTGACTCTGTTTTTCATGAAGTCTGGGAATTTCTAAATACGTGATTATGCCATCTGTAATCAGGCTCAGACTGACTTCCCCCTTGCCAATCTGAATGCCCTTTATCTCTTCCTCTCACCTAGCAGCTCCATTAGGCTCTCCACTACCACGCTGAAGTGAAGTGTTCTAATTCCTGATGTTTTTCTTTTTCAAGATTTATTTATTCATTCATTCATTCTTTCATTCATTTATCTATTTATTTATTCTTATTGGAAAGTCAGATATACAGAGAGGAGGAAAAACAGAGAGGAAGATCTTCGGTCCATTGATTCACTCCCCAAAGCGGCTGCAACAGCCAAGCGGAGCCGATCCGAAGCCAGCAGCCTGGAGCTTCTTCCAGGTCTCCCACGCCGATGTAGGGTCCCAAGTCACTGGGCCGTCCTCGACTGCCTTCCCATGCCACAAGCAGGGAGCTGGATGGGAAGTAGGACTGGCAGGATGCAAACCAGCGCCCATATGTAATCCCGGCACATTCAAGGCAAGGACTTCAGTCACTAGGCTACAGCAGCAGGATCTCTAGTTCCTGATCTTAGAGAATAAACCTTCCACTTTCCCCATTCAGTATATATATATATATTTTTTTTTATATAGTAGCCTTTATAATATTGAGATCTTTTTCTTCTGCACCTAATTTGTAGAGTTCTTCTTTGCAGAAGAATACTAACTTTTATCACTTTCAAATAAGCCATTTGCCTCAGGCTCTGCTTTTAAAGAAAACCAAAATAAGGTAATGCTGTGGCCAGGGCAGTTTTTCTGGAGGAAGCACTAATGAGCAGTAACATAATGAAAAAAATAGGACAAGGATGACACCAGGACATGGAGAAGCAGGAAAGGGATGAAAACTCCAATCAGGAAATCGGTAAACATCCACAGAGCAGCCCCAAGACAGGGCTGTACCTTGGCCGGTCAGAGTTCATCTGTGCAGTGTTTGGGCTGAGTTCAAGAGGAGGAACAGGATGCTTTCAGCACCAGAGTATTGACAGACCACTCGGCATGGGCACAGAGTGCAAGCTCAGGTTCTGACAGCACTGCGTGAGCAATACAGATGCTGATGCACCAGCCATACTGTGACCTCACCCACAGCCTCTCAAAGTGGAGCAGCAAGGCCAGTGCTTAGGCAGCTCTTTGGGAAGGGGAACCATGCCAGCAGGAGTCAAGATGTGTAAGCACTGCAGCTGCTGGGAAAGCTAAGAGCATCTGGAGCAAGTCAATGAGGTCACATTCAAGCAAGGGGAGCAGAGTGAGGGAATGAGGTCAGGCTATTCCAGAGCCCTCCGTAATTCTTAGCACAGGGTAATGAACTTGACTTACATAACTTGGCTTCCCCAGGTGACATGGGTCCAGGATTAAAGCTGAACTCCAGTAAGAGAAAGAACCTGCACTTTACCTACTTTTACCCGTGTCTGTAAATGCAGAGCCCCAGCCATTTTGGCATGCCTTACAGGATCCAGTCCATGCTCAGTAACAACCTGGGCATCTCTTACCCTAAACATTGTGCTGCCCAAAGCCTGCAAAGCTACCAAAAGACAAAAGCATCACACTTGGATGTTATTTCTGGATTCACATCCAAGATGCCATCCACCAATGCCAACCGGCCATTCTGGCAGCAAGTCTACTGAAGAGCACTGCTTCCATCAGTGATGAATTCTGCCTCCCCATTGGGGTCTTCTACACCACTCTGGGGTGTTATGGACATCCCTCTGGAGACCAACAGCCACCACACAGTGTCACTGTCATTTCCCTGCCTCTAAGCACAGCAGTGTCCAGCAGCACAGAGAAAGCAACCCTTTCACCGTTCATTATTTTCCATCTGATTGGAGGTGAAGGAATACAATGATGACCAGTATATATTCAGCTTGTAACTGGAGCCCATCACACAGTAAAGACTCCAGCAAAGGTGACTATGTCCTGTTTCTCACAACCTGTGTATGATAAAGGAGCCTTTGCAGATGCGATTTAAGATTTCAGATGAGGGGACTATTCCTAAATTTGGAGGAGCGGGGGTTAATCAGAGACTTCAGTGTAAAATCTAGAGGCAAGAGGAATAAAGTCATAATAGGAGGCTGAAGATATTTCACTTCTGACCTTGGAGGTGGTAGAGGGATTGTGCTCGAAGGAAAGCGTGCAACCTCTGAAGCCAAGAGACAATAACACGGAACCCCCCTAGGGTCCTGCAGAAGGAACCCAGTCCTGTCCACAGCTTAATGTTAGATCAGTGAGACCCATTTCAGACTGCTTATCTTCAAACCTCTAGGCACGAAATTCTTATAGTTTCAAATTACTACGTTTTTTGATCATTTGTTTTAAAAGCTAGAGGAAACAAACAAAATCAAGTTCTGGGTGTGGTATCCCATATCTATTATCTCAATTCTCCAGTTAGCCCATCAAGGCAGATAGCATAAGCAGTGTCACTCTTAACTGAGCAAGGAAACTGAGTCACAGGAAGTTGAGGTTAAATGCCCATGCCTTACAGCTAACAGGTAACAAAACCTGCCCCCACACCCAGTCCTTAATTCCAAGTCCAAGCATTTATCCTGCAAAGGCCTGGGTTCCCTGCCAAGCACAGGCTTGTGTCCTGTGCTTTGCAGCATATTCAGAGAAACAATGGACATGGAGGCACGCCAGGGCCACACCTTTGCAGCCTCAAAGTGTCTTACCAAGCCAGGGTGAAAGTCAGGGAATTCCATCCTTCTCTCTTCCCACTGGCCTGTGAATACTCTATTCATCCCCACCTAGCCTAAGCCCTTTAAGAGAACCCTGGGGCTGTCACTACTGCCCCTGCCCTCAGCCTTGCTTACCTTATCTTGACCAACTATGTGCTATGCGAGTTCTTTACCAAGCAGGCTTAAGTGGAAAGAACAAATGTTGGAACATTGCTGAACTTGCTGTGATGTGGGAGTCCTTTAGGGAAGGCCTTGTTACCTGAGAACCACTTCAGGGTGGGACCCCAAGGTTGGTGTACTGTTTTCCTCCCAATTTTGGCCAACCCCTCCGGCCTCCCATGCCTGGGGCCTCATTCCCCTGGAAATCCCTGCCCCTCCTGGTTCCTTCTCATTACTGCCTTGCAAACTGGGTTTTAGTGGAGGCTTTCTCTGCTTAGGCATTGCCCAGTCTGGAGAGGGCATCTTCAAGCTCTTGTCTCAGAGTAATGGCAAAAGCATGGACATGCTTGATTTTCTTTCTTGCTAAGCTCACCAAGGAGAGCACATTCATTGTCCAAGTCACCACTGTGGCGTTGACAGAGAGTTTGGCCGCACTGTGACCACTTGTGTGTAAAGACCTCTTTCATGGAAACATTGAGAATCATTTGGCACCATCTTGGCTCTGATCTGGAAAAATTACCAAAGCAGCTGCAGTGAACCTGCCCTGGGCACCCTGGAGAAGCTCCACAGTTCCACCTTTGACTTCACAAGAGAAGGGCAGGGTAGGTTTAGAAAGAGGTTCTGCTATTCATCCTAATCCTCCCATTAATCAGGAAAGGAACCAGAGGATAGAATTCTCTCTTTCTCTCTCTCTCTCTCTGTCTCTGTCTCCTCTCTCTCCTCATCTCCCTTTCTCTGGGTTTCAAAATTTAAAAATGATACATTTTAAAAAGCAAACCACTTTGAAGCAGGTGTCTGCTGAGAGACCCGCAGTCCCTCCTATGGCCACAGCCCAACTGCCAGCTCCCCATTGTGCAAGCCAAGGCACTCTCACCCTGTGATTATCACAGGAGGGGAAGCAGGTGCCGAACAGTTTCATAGTGATCTTCAAAACACAACTGTCATTTGCTATCCTACAGGCAGTGGGTCAGGCTTATCATGTCCTTGGAAGCAAGAGAGCACATTTGTGACTTTCTGAAAATACCTGCGTTGGCAAAACACTCGATCAAGTATTACCACAGCCATGGCTCTGCTCTTCCTGTGTGTCATCACATATAAATCCTCATTTCCTTCACCTGCCCTTGCTTTGCCCCTTAGATCGTTCTCACCAGCTCTTGTGAATAAAGCACATGCATCCAGGATCTACATCACAATCACTTAGGATTTCCCATAAGCATAAGCTCACTTGTATTTTACTAGCTCTTGCTGCTACTGTTGTGCAAAGACCTGAGACAAATCTCCAAGTAACAGAAAGGTTGGCAGCACTATTCCATTTCTAGAGGTTTTCCCTCACCAGACAGGTGTACTCAGCTTTACAAGAGAAGCATTCCTATTCCTATTTCTATTGTGTGCTTTGTAAAGTAAATCTCATTTTAATATTGATTTCCATTATATCAGAGATATTGTTCCAAACTCTCTGCTGTGGCTGCTTTGTTGTGATGACTGGGCAGATAAGGAGAGGGGGAAATTGCATGTTTCTCCAGGGCCAGCTCTCTACCTGGAAAGGTTCATCTGACAAAAGGGAAGAAGCTTCAGGTTGCAGAACAGTTCTGAATTGCTGCCATGAGATGACCCCAGGAGTTGGTCCCAGCTCCAGCAACTTTCAAATACTGCATTCTGTCCTGCACTTGACAGTGAAACCACATATCGTGGACAGGAACCAAACCAAGTGACAAAATTTTGCACAGCAGAAGTCTAGCAGCTAGAGGTGGCTCAGGGAGGACATGGGAGGCACCTGTCACAGAGCCCAGGTTCATTGTATTGGGAAGGCAGGGGTGTGCAATGAAAGCCCCCAGATGTTGGTAACAGACTAGGTTGAGGAAAACAGAGGCAGGATTCATTCAGGCAAGTCAGATGCCTCTGCACTTGTTTTCCTATCTGCCAAAGCAGGGTAAAGGTACTTACCTGACAGGAAACTGTTGGAATTAGAAAGAACCTAGAACAAGGACTGACAAATTTGTTCTGCCAAGGGCCAGAGAAGAAGTATCTACTGCTTCTGGGGATGTTCAGGTTTGCCACAGACTCTCAGTTCTTCCTTTGTGGTCAAAAATGAGCTATAGACCATATACAAGTGAATAGGCCTAGCTGTGTTCCAGTAATACTTTATTTCCAAAGATGGACAGCAGAAGCCACAGTTTGCCAACCCCTCATCTGGAACCTTCTGAGTACACAGCGTGCTGGGAGTGCTGCTCCTGGGTCTGTCTGTCCTGGGATCCATTTATTCACCTGCTCTGCACCTCCCTGGATCACAGGGAGCTGAGCCCTGCAAAGTACAATTTCCACCCTCCCTTGTCGGCTGATTTCAGGTTGAATTTAGATGGAGGGAGATAGCTATGAGAATTGGAGATCAGGGAGCTCTCTCTTCAGTTTGCACATCTGGCCAGGCTACTCTTCCTAGATAGCCTAACCCTCCATATACTCAATATATATCCAATTCTCAGGGTTCCAGGTGTATTATTCATTGCTTGCTGTTTTCTCCACCGAGAGGGTGATGGATGCCAGTTCGTGGGCTACCTCACCCACCCTAGTAGCTTCCCTTGCCTTTTTGTAATACTTTCCCATATTCTTGAACCATTTGCCATTTTTTTAAAGCAAAGACTCAGACACAGATCTTCAACTTACCAGTTCTCTCCTCAAGTGCCTACAATAGCCAGGACTGAATCTGGACAAAGCTGGAATCTGATAACTCAATCCAGGTTCCTCATGTGAATGGCAAGGGCCTGCACCCATCACTTGCTGCTTCACAGGGTACAGTTAGCAAGAAATTGAAACTGGGAGCAGAGCCAGGACTTGAACCCAGGGCAATGTGGGATGTGCACCAAGTGGCAGCCTTATCACAGGGCCAAATATGAGACATGCCCTAAATCATTTGTCATGATCAAGAACATGATCTCTTTACTTGTCCTCCATAACTGATAGGTATTCTTAATTGAGTCATCTTAGCATTCTGTCTAAATTTGATTTCATGAGATATTAGTTCTGCGTAACAAATTCTTTAAGTAGCTCCCTATACAGTTCCTATAAAGAAAGATGCAGAACTTCAGCCTTTCAGCTACCAAGCATATACTGAGCATCCACAATGTGCCAGCTACTACACTAGGCCCTAGCAGCACAACAGTGAGTCCAAGGATGGAAGTCTGATGAACTAGTTGATAACTTCACCCAATCCAACCCCTTCATTTTCCACATAACTAAAAAAAAAAAATCAAAGCTAATATTTTTGAGAATAGAATAGTGGCAGGATAGAAAATTTCCTTATTTAACTTTCTTAAAAGTCCAGTGAAGCTGGCATTGTTGTCATCTCATTTTACAGGTGAAAAAAAAATACATATATATGTGTGTGTGTATTATATATATTTATATATAATAGATATTTTATATATTTATATATATTTATAAATATTTATAAAAGCACAGAGGTAAAACTAACTTGTCCAAAAGGCATGTAACAGGGAGGCAATGGAGCTGGGATTCAAACTCACTCAATCTGGATGAGTGTCTCAAGTTCATTATTGGACTAAGCTCTGCCTCCCTCCCTGGAGGGTGACTCAGACATTCAAGGCTGCGGTTAGTGGCACAATCATGGTGAAAGCAGGCTCTGGGGTTTGCTTATGTGTTCCAACTATTAGAGCATTGGCAGCACTGATATCATCACTAAGACAACAGCCCTCCCTCTAGCAGAAATAACTGCAAGGCTTTATCCTGGCGTGTCTCTTTACAGTCTTTAGTAGGCTCCATCGAAGAATGTCAAAGTCAATAAGGAAGCTGCTACCCCAGCCCGCAACCCACCACATTTCAAAAGGCCTAAAGTAACAAACCTTGAAGAAAAGCCATAGCATTGGAGTTTTGCAGGTAGGATATCATCTAGTTAGGTCTTTTTGAAGTCTTGTGACTCTTTTTTCAATAAAAACTCTCCAGTGGATCTGATCAGGTTGAAATGATTTAAAAATGCTGGAAGCCACCTGCCTGCCCCTGTTGCCTCTTCTTGAGAGCCAGTTGAGTAGACTCCACAAAGCCCACTTTTAAAAGCCAGCCCACCGCAATGTCTCCAAATCCCTGAGAACCGGTTGGCACTCACTCAAGGTAGCTCAGGGCGAAGTGGAAGGGTCAAAGTCACAGTACAGACCCTGGGTTCCTCATCAGCATCCTTTGTGGCATCATCCCTCTATGCTCTGTTAATTGGCTTTTCTGGCAACTGTTAATTTCTCTGCAGCAGGCAGCTGTGTAAATCTTTCTGAGCCCACTAACACAGGCAATAATAGAGGGAGTCAAGACACGCAGCAAAGGGAAGAGAGGAGGAACAGAGCTCAGCAAAACCAATGGAGCACTCGATGTTCCCGAAGGTCCCACAGTCCTCAACTACAAGGTTGTACCGAGGTGCATGAGGAACAAACCAGCTCTCTGATTTACTGGGGGAGCATTTCCCCAGATATCAGAATCCTAGATTTCTAAGACTGCTGTGGCTGGGAAGTTGCGGATGTAAATTTATATCCCTAGGCTTGCAGCTTACAGTTGTTTTCACAGCAAAGCTGGCATGGGAGCCCAGAATCAGGGAATCCACAAGCTTCCTACAGCAGCTTTCACACACTATTGGATTCCCTGGGGTTTTCCATTAATGTAAGTGATAACCTCTAGCTACCTTTTAGACTGGTGGGAAATTTCCAGTTCTCAACATGGAGAAAAGGAAACCCTGGAACCTCCCAGCTTTGAAAAAGCAAAAGCTCCTAGTGACTGACACACTCCCCTGATGTCTGCAACAGTGCCCAAGGAGTCAAATGCAGAAGCCAGGAACTCAATCTAAGTCTTCCACATGTGTCACTTGAGCCATCACCACTGCCTCCTAAAGCCTATGTTAGCAAGAAGGTCAGGATTTCAGCTAGGGATTTAAACCAAACTCCCTGCCATAGGATGCAGTTACCCTAACCTATACCTTAACTGCTGGCCAAGACAACCAGCCAAAGCTGCAAATGTAAGGCAGCACTTGATGCCAATGTTGTAGAGCAGTGGATTAAGCTGCTACCTACAATGATATCTCATGTGAGTGCTGCATTGAATCCCAGCTGCTTCCAATTGAGCACACCTCTGATGCACCTGGGAAATCAGCGCAAAATGATCCAGCTGCCACATGGGAGACAGCTGGCCTTCTGTAATCCTAGCCTAGACCTTGTCCAGCTCCAGCTGCTGCAGCCATTTGCAGAGTGAACTGGTAAACTAAGATTCTCTCTCTCAACTCTGGCTTTCAAATAAATAAATATTTTTTTTTTTAAAAAAAAAGAGCTTTTCACTCAGCCAACCACTCAGAGACAAATGTCTGATTATTAAGCAAAGGACAGATGTCTACAGGTAGCAGAGGGTGGCAGAGGGGATTCCCCTTAACCTTGCTGAGGACTCTATTATCGGGCACACACATTCCAATTCAATGACCACAACAAGGTCACTAAAGGTCATAGTCATAAACCAAGAGGATTTTGTCTCCTCAGTCACCAGCCAGATTTCACATCTGCAAGCACACACTATCTCTTTATTCAGCTCTCTCCTCTTCCTAAATAAATTACACTGTCCAAATTTACTCACAGCAGACACTCAAGTGAGGGCATTGTTCCTGTTAGGTTTCCTTTCCCCTGGATGGTTTACTTTCTTTGCAATTAACTGCTGGTTGAAAACTCAGGAGCACTTGGCTTGAATTACCATCAAGCCAAGCCTTGTAAAGACATAAGACTGACAGTTTTCCATTCATGGATTAGACACTCGTTATTTTTCTGGCTTTTAGCAGCTTTTCAATCTAACTTGTCATCCCCATGGTCTCCCCATTCCAAGATGACAGCACAAATTGGACATACACTGTGCACTTACAGCCACCCTTCAGAAGCCCTCCTTGCCTAATGGTTTGTAAGGTTATTGGCTTACTTTTCTTTTCTAGTAATTTCTTTTAAAAATTCCGGGAAATTGGTTAAGCCCATGTCTTAAAGAGAAAAAAGTCAATGTCCCTAATTGTTTTCTCTTCTTTTGGGTGTCCTCCCATGGGAATGGGCATCATCAGTCTTGGCCCAGGGTCCAATACTGCCAGCTTTCCTCTGATGTGTCAAATGTTCCCACTTCCTGTTGTCAGCAAACAATTCCTGAGGCCCACATCACACTTACTACACAGCTCCAATTTTTGTTTTCTTCTCAGAATGGTGCAAAAACATTAATAGAGGTTAGAGCTGTTGCTGTGCAGCAAAGGATTAAGCTGCTGCTTGCAACTCCAGCATTGCATATGGGAGTGCTAATTCAGGTCCTGACTAATACACTTCCAGTTCAGCTCCCTGCTGGTGTGTCTGGAAGAGCTTTGGATGATGGCCCAAGTGCTTGAGCTCTTGCTGCCCACTTGGTACTATCCAGATAGATTTTCTGACTCCTGGCTTCATCCCAGCCCCAGACACTGAGGCCATTTGGGTAGTAAATTGGAGAATAGAACAGCTCTTTCATATGTCTGTCTGTCTGTCTCTCTCTCTCTCTCTCTCTCTCTCTCTCCTCTCACTTGACCTTTCAAATAAATAAGTAAATCTTTAAAATACATTAGTAATGGTCATATGAATTGATGGAATCTGGGAAAGATTTTGACTTTCTGCTCCTTTATTTTCCTAACTCTATCATGCATTCCCCATGAAGTAAAGAAACCACCTCACTTCCTTGAAAATCATTCTCTTAAATCTCATTCTGTTTTTTAATTACCTTCTTATACATCTCCATGGGATAGATTATTTGGTGCTACCTGTTTTGAAATTTCATGCAAAATATAATGTATCAAATAAAGGTCAAAAATGCAGTGATGTAGAAGTTAAGTTGTCTGGAACAGCGACATTTAATGTAAACACAAACACAAAATTGAGATGAGCTGGAATTGCAAAATGCACACCAGATTTTGCAGGCATACTTTAGCTAATATCCCCTCCTCCAGTTCCTTGTTTACTCTTTCTGCAACCCTGAAGAATCCACTAAGGGTTTCTGCCCTCTTTTCTTTGTTTCTATATGATGTAGGTTTTTTTTTTTCTAGATTGATGTATTTGTTTGAAAGGTAGACTACAGACAGAAAGTGAGAAAAAGAAGAGAGAGAGATTCCATCCTCTGGTTTATTTCCCAAAAAGACACAACAGCCAAAGCTGGATGACACCAAAGCCAGGGACTCTAACTGGGTCTCCTGCATTGGTGGGAGGAACCCAAGCAATTGGGCCATCTTCCAGTGCCTTCCCAGACTCATCAACAGAAAACATGAGCTGAATAAGCATAACAGTTGGGACTCAACCAGCACTGCTAAACAGCTGCTTAACCTGCTGCACTTCCTACTCGAGTCTAACAAAACCCCAGCTCTTTATCTGATGTTATTGCACCTGATCCCCTGGAGACATGCATCCTCCAGGAGCACATACCAAGGTCAGCAGAAGTCCACCTTGCCCTCTCACCGCTAGAGCAGGAAGCAACATTTATAGTTTTCCAGTACAAATCAGACACTTATACCACAGTCCCTTTTAGACTGTTCTAACAGAACACCTGAGACTGAGTAATGCATAACAAATAGATTTGGCTCAAGGCTCTGGAGTCTGGGAAGTCTACGATCAGGAAGTTGCACCCAGAGACAGCCTTCTTGCTCCACCCTAAAGTGACAGGAGGCATCATATGAGCAAGACAGAACAGGCAGATCAGAGGTCCAAACTCACCGTTGCACAAGGAACCCATCTCCCATGACAACTAACCCACTTCCGTACTAACACTCATCTGTTCTTGAGGGCAGAGCCCTTGTCACCCAATCTCCTCTCAAAGCTCCCAACTCTTAGCATGGTTGCATTGGCAATGAAGTTTCCAATGCATGAACTGGAGAAGATGCATTCAAACCACAACACTGGCCTACCCTCCCCCAATCTCACTAAGTAGTTTGTTGGCCCTTCCCCACTTTCCAAAAGGACCCTTTCTCCATTTCTATTAAGTGGTGGCATTGAGATGCAAGGCATTCCATGGATTCTCATTAAAGAAATCTCATTCAGAACCTGAGAGTGGGACAAAAGATCTTAAGGGGGTCTCAGCTGTGTTGAGCACTGTGTCCCAAGCCTCTGCCTCAACTGATGTCTTGTAGCTATCATCTCAGGGCCTCAGCTGAAATGCCTACCTGAACACTTTAACTTACCATCAGGGCAGCCAGTCATTTTCTCTTCTCCATCCTCTCTTCCCGATTAATTTTTATGAAGGTAAAAGAGACAGAGGAAAGAATTTCTGACCGAGAGCTATATTTAGTTAAAGACCATGGAAAGTTAGCTTCCTTTCTTCTTTTTCTGCCAAATTCTGCTTGGACTGAAATGCTGTAAGGAGTGATTTGGACATGCCATCTTGGACCCTGCACCATTTCCGGCTTCCCCTTCGCCACAGCTCACAAAATTCACGCGGATCTGGTTATCTACCAATCAGAAGTAACCCGGAGCCTTACCTAACAATCCTACCCCAATCTCTCCCCACTTACCAATTATCCTTAGATAATCACCTGTGAAGATGTCAGGCAACAATCTCCTGGGGCCTGCCCTCAATCCCTCCCAATCCCCGCCCCCCATGCCTTGCGGGCTCCTTCTCTCTCTCTCTCTCTCTCTCTCTCTCTCTCTCTCTCTCTCTCTTCCTCTCTTCCTCTCTTCCTCTTTTCCTCTCTTCCTCTTCCTCTCTCTCTCTCTCCCACCAACCCTGTCCCATTCCTGCCCTGCTGGAATTAACCTCCTAAAGTACCTTGTTGGCTCTGGTGTTTTTGGCTTAAGGTAAAAGAACTTGACTGTGGGAATTAGTTGAGTGCAGCAACACCAGAACTTTAACAACTTTAAGTGTGCCAAGCAACTATCAAATGCCCTATGCATGGGGTTAAAGTATCCATCTGCAGCCATTCATAGAGCAAGACAGCAGTCCAAGCAAGGCTGATAGTGATTCTTTTGTGCCAATCCAAGTTTCACTGCTTATTGGTTTGTCGGCCTGCTGGGATCCCCATCTGCTATGATACTACTTGCTTTGCACAGTAGGGAAGAGTGACATTAAATTGTAGTAGGTTCTTGATCAATAAGAAGCCTCACGGTAAGTAGTTGATGAGTGTGTAATGTTTCATTCATCCCTTGGTCTTGTCTGCCCAGATGAAGCTTCTCTTCCTCCAAATATGCTGCGAAGACATTAATTTTTTTTTTCACAGAACTGCAAATAACTATCTGCCATAGGAAACTTCTTGCTGGATCTAGAAAAAATTAAAAATTAGAAAAATGGAGAAAAAAATCTGGAAATCACATTCACCATAGACTAGAGAGCTATAAGGACCTTTAGATTTCATCTCTCTAGTCTTGACCATGATAATGGTACCTACCACAGTCAGTCAGCTTCACTTTCCCAGTTTTACAACAAAGATTCCATCACTGCTTCTAAAATCTAAGCATTCTTTGAATTCTGCAAATAAACATTTTCCAAAATTATGTTCAAAATTATACTATTACCAAAAGGACTAAAAACAAGCATGTGCGGAGGGTTTATACAGCACTTTGAACTTAGAAGGAGTTAGTTTCCTTGCATTTTTTTGAGTCATCAGCCACTGTCACTGACTTACGTGTTTCTCTGAGGTCTGTCACCATCCTCAGCTTCTCGGGTCTGCTTTTCAGACAAGGATCTCTGCAGGTACAGCAGAACAGCTGAGCCAACATTGAAGAGCCAGTCAAAGCAGCACACGGGATGCAGGGCTTGGCGTCTGCTGCAGGTCAGGGAATGCGCTAGGAGGCTGCTCAGGCTACTTCAGAATCCCACTTTTGTCTTCTTTTTTTTTTTTTAAGATTTATTTATTTTTATTACAAAGTCAGATATACAAAGAGGAGGAGAGGCAGAGAGGAAGATCTTCCGTCCGATGATTCACTCTCCAAGTGAGCCGCAATGGGCCGGTGCTACGCCGATCCGAAGCCGGGAACCTGGAACCTCTTCCAGGTCTCCCACGCGGGTGCAGGGTCCGAAAGCCTTGGGGCGTCCTCTCCTGCTTTCCCAGGCCACAAGCAGGGAGCTGTATGGGAAGTGGAGCTGCCGGGACTAGAACTGGCACCCATATGGGATCCTGGAGCTCAAGGCGAGGACCTTAACCATTATGCTATCACGCCCGGCCCAGAGATTGCACAATTGTGTGCTAGTTTTAAAAGAGACCCAGACAAGCAAACAAACAAAAAAAGACTATCAAGTCATATGATCCAAGTTCTCCTATATCAATCCTGCCGCCAATGGATGGCTCAGGAGGGGACCAGCCCATGCTGTGGGGAGGCATTGCTGGACCTGCTGGGGTCTTCTCAAGCATATTCACATGTCTGGCTACTGGGTCACATCAGATGCACCACAGAGAGCATAGTAATAATAAAATAATACAAAGCAAGTAGTCCCTGCAGTTGAGGAAGCCTTGCTCCTTGTCCAGACCAGGGGCTTACCAGGATGTAAAACAAAGAGAAAAGTCTGCAACTATTTGTGTGACATAAAACAGGAGCCATGAAGCCTAGAATCAGCACCACAGGGCGTGATTTTATAAAGTACTACCAAATATTCACGCTCCTTCCTGCAGAGCATGGGAGTTCTCCAGAGAAGGCTGCAGTCTTGCTCTTTAGTTTCTGTCTTCCTGATGTGGTCCTAAGGTTCTTGCATGTTGGATGGAAAATTGAGGCACGTTGCTGTATCCTTGAACTTGGACACTGTTTGTTTAGCTGTGTGTACAGAAAGCACCTTTAGAAACTTTCTCATTGGACCTGAAACAGTAGCCTAGAGGCTAAATCCCCACCTTAAAATAGCCAAGGTCCCACAGGGGCACTGGTTCTTGTCCCAGCTGCTCCATTTCCCATCCAGCTCCCCACTTGTGGCCTGAGAAAACGGTAGAGGAGGGCCCAAAGCCTTGAAACTCTGTGCCCATGTGGGAGACCTGGAAGAGGCTCCTGACTCCTGGCTCCTGGCTCCTGACTCCTGACTTCGGATCAGCTCAGCTGTCATGGCCATTTGTGGAGTGAACCAGTGAACAGGACATCTTTCTCTCTCTTCTCTCTGTAAATCTCCCTTTGCCATAAAAATAAGTTAAAAGAAAGAAAGAAAGAAAGAAAGAAAGAAAGAAAGAAAGAAAGAAAGAAAGAAAGAAAGAAAGAAAGAGAGAAAGAAAGAAAAAGAAAAAAAGTTAGTTGCTATGCCTTGTCTACACAGTTTGTATAATATAGGAGCTATTGCATGCTGGAGACCATTGCAAAACACACACACACACACACACACACACACACACACACACCCCTTGACCTAAAACCCCCAAAGCAATGGAGAACATGTCCAAATCCACCCACCCTGTAGGTAAAACCCATGTTTAAATGAGAGCAAACCCCATTTCATATACCTAACATAATGATGAAAAACAGATGGTTGTGGAAACTGTTTGCCATGCAGCAACACATGTGAAATGCAGGTAAAAGAAAAGATTAAATGAAAATGTGCATATGAGCTGGTTATTAGGAACAATAACACTTCTCAGAACGGCTCACTTGGGGAAACAGTTGATTTGGCTGGGGATAAATAGTGCCTCTTAGGTATGCCCTGAGAAGATGCGATCAGAATTTAATTTTAAATTCGAAGATTGTAATGAGAACTTGGTCATTTAAAGTCACTGCTGAAGAAGAGGGGGCATGCATAAGCCAGCCCTCACCCTTCCCCAGGAAGATCTGTAGCATGCGTCATGGTACTCTTGGGCTCAGGAGGGGCAGCACTGCTTATAGATGCTACAGCTGATTTCTACTTGGTTTTTCAAGCATTCTAACCATGAGAATCCTTTGATTATATCATTGTCTGCCACAGAGGGTGTAGCTGAGTTCCCCAGAGCAACATTCATGTGTGCATAGGGCAAAAGAGAGTTACAAAAACAAGCTAACTAAAAGCTCAGCTTCCAGCTCCATGGTGACTGGGGGTGGGGTATTCTCCACCTACCAAGGGGTTTTACTGAGGTGTTCATTTCCCAGTGCTTCCCATCTTCCTCTTCCCAACAATGAACTGATTTTATCTGACCAGACACCCACTATACCCCTCTGTGACTGATTCTTTAGTGGAAGAATGATTGCCCAACAGGAAATAGGAAGATTCTATGAGTCCAACTGGACTCTACAAATTGTGAGGGATGATGCTTTCTTCCTTCCTGAAAGAAGTAAAAACACAGATTAGATACATAAACTTGATGTGTCACCAGTAAGTGTACTCAGATGGGCATATGTGATTGTCTGAGAAAGGGGTAGAGGAGTGGTTGGGCAAGGATCCAGTGCATGAAGAGCTATTTGCTGCTCCTGTGCTGGGGAGAAGATGTCGGGACCACACTGGACCTACTAGAAAGAATCCAGAGTGAAAGGACCCATATCCATGAGCTTGAGACCAAGAGCAGGTGAATGAGAGCTTTATATCACATCCATCCCAAAGTAACTGTAGTATTAATTTTACATACCATTATGGAGTCTATATATAACTATGTCAGCAATTTAGTTTGTATTAATCTCCATTTCAAATATCATGGCTCTTCTCTGGAACCCAAGAGAAAATGCTGTGCGTCATAAAAGTATGAGATTTCAAGGTCCACCTGATACTGTGCTGTTTAAGGCTTTCCAGATACCAAATACAAAGTCCATTATTTTGTATGTGTGTTAATATCTTGCTGCCCTGGTCTGACGACAATTCACTGGCCTTCAAGTGCAATATCTATTGGTGCAGTTACTTTCATCTTTACCTAAGTGAAGCTGAATCGATGTTCGTGTCCAGCAATTCCAATTAAGCCACTGTAGACAATCTTGCTGAATCTGCACACTTTGGATTTATATTGCGTTAATGAAATCTGAAAGGAGTTTCCATATTACAACCACACTTAATGCATCCTTGTCAGAAGGAAACGTAATTACAACATCGCACGTCCGTGGTAGGTTGATCAACTTAAGCAAAGTGACAACCATGAATTGATCATATGAGGGTGTCAATAAACATCCCAGTAGTTATTTTAAAATGTGCCACTTTTAGATGATTTCATTCCTTGGAGACTGGATGGCTCAGGTGATTAGTACACAGATAAACATTTAAAGTACTAATTTTCAGGTTCCTGGTTTAAACAGACGTACAAGTAGCATCAAAGGCAGCTGCTTTGTATCAATTAGTCTTTGTTATTGAGACAAACCTTAGGTCTTAGCCTAACAGTTTGTATTCTCCAGGTAAATTCAAGACACAATATTTCTTAAATATTTGCACTTTATCTTCTGAACAGAAATCTTTTCTGGTAAAAAAAAAAAAACAAAGAAATTAATAAGAAGCAAGAGGCAAAGCAACATTTGCACCCACTATCTGGGGACTACACTGATTCAGGCTTTAGACATATTTTAAGGCATTAGCATTGCTGATCAACTCTAATATTAGTTTTTTCATTTGCTGCATCTAATTAAGAGAGAAAAAAATCCAAGCTTTAAAGTGATAAGGAGTCAAAAAGCACATCTGGTTAATTACTGACATCAGCTAACCTATGCAATCATGTAGACTGGTGGTTAGAAAAAATATTTTTTTACTCAGTGATAGCATGACTTTAATTTCTTAATTAAGGTTGTACCAGAAAGATGTCTCTATTCCTCTTCTCTAAATTAACAATGAAACTAGGTAGAAAAAACGAAGTTGATTCTGAACCAGAATCCACAAAGAAGTTTGTTGAATGCACTGGAAGCCGTGTCCTAGACAGGCTGGACTCAAAAGAGAAGTCTAAGCCCTGAGGACCTTGGACTGGCACTAAAGCTTCCAGAACACTGAAACAGTAAAATCAGACCGAAAACGTCAGGTGTAGAGGCCAGCAGGGCAAGCTGACCACAGAGAAATAGATATTAATTTTGTAAAAAAATAAGCACGCAGAAAGCCCAGATTTAGAATAAACCTGTGTGCTACACAGAACTACAGCATGGTTACCTGAAAGTAGATACAACTTAAAGTATCAATGGAGACAAAGTAAATTCAGCAAAATTGCAAGTTAAAAATATCAATACACAAATATCATTAGCGCTGTTGCTATGCTAAAATCAAATTCACTGAGAAACAACTTTATTCTCATCCATAATAGATACACAAAACTAAATGTCTTAAGTTTAACCAAGGATGTGAATGATCTCTATAATGAAAATTTTAAAAAATTAATGCAAGAAATTGAAGAAGACACATAATAAAACAAAAGCTCTTCCATGTTCATGGAGTTCAAGAATTGATATTAAAAGGCCTATAAGGGCTCAGCACAATAGCCTAGCGGCCAAAGTCCTCGCCTTGAATGGACTGGAATCCTATATGGGCGCAAGTTCTAATCCTGGCGGTCCCACTTCCCATTTAGCTCCCTGCTTGTGCCCTTCAGAAGCAGTCAGATTCAGTCCAAAGACTTGGGGCGCAGCATCTGTATGGGAGACCTAGAAGAGGCTCCAGGCTTCGGCTCAGCTCTGGCTATTGCAACCACTGAGGAGTGAAACAGCAGATGGAAGATCTTCCTCTCTGTTTCTCCTCCTCTCTGTATATCTGACTTTGCAATACAAATAAATAAATATATATTTTTAAAAAGCCTGTAATACTCAGATTGATTTACAGATTCAATAAAAGTCCCATCAATACACCAATGAAATTTAATAGAACTAGAAAAAAATAGTTAGAAGACTTATTTGGAAACAGAAGAATCCTGAAGAGCCAAACCAATCCTGAACAATAAGAACAGAACTAGAGGGAATCACAGAACCAATGTCATGATCTACCATAGGGCTACCATAACCCAAACAACATGGTACTTGCATAAAACAAAAACGTTGCCCAACAGAACAGAATTCAGACTCTCCAGCATTACTGGAGAGTACTGTACCACTTGTCCACCAGCCCGGAGAAGGATCCGCATCTGAAGCTCCAAGTAGAATTTCTACTGAGTGCCTACCACTTCTGCAAAATCTCAAGTTAAAAATCATAAATCAAACCACAGTAAGTTGAGAACCATTTGGACACCAAATGCATTCTCCATATGAAAGGCTTATTCCACAAGGCAATGGAATTGATCAAAGCCTTAGCAGATGGCGGGAAGGCAAGGGGAATGGGAAAGAACTGACTGACTTTACTCCTGGAAATTATCTCTGTCCCCCTATTAAGAAACAGAAGAGCTGTGAAACAATTGTGACATTCCCAGCCTACGGCCATAGATTCATGAAATGATTGAGACCTTGTAATCTCTAGAAAGCTATTCTCCCATGCTCACCGAGCCATCACATCCACAGGAACCCAGTGTCACAGCAATGAGTCACAAAGGAAAGAGCTGCAGGACACATACTTTATTAAAGAAGGAATTTTTAGGGGAACTTCAACACCTGAGAGGAGACAAAAATGAGGACACCAGAAGGGACTGAAACCTAAAACCCTCAGCTCTGCGACTCTGAACACAAGCCCACTTGCATAAGATAACACAAGATCTCATTAATGCTCTAGTTATCTCACTGCTTTTTTTTAAGAGTTGTTTATTTTTATTGCAAAGTCAGATATACAGAGAGGAGAAAAGACAGAGAGGAAGATCTTCCGTCCGATGATTCACTCCCCAAGTGAGTGCAAGGGCCGGTGCTGCGTCGATCCAAAGCCAGGAACCTGGAGCTTCTTCCAGGTCTCCCAAGGCCCTGGGCTGTCCTTAATTGCTTTCCCAGGCCATGAGCAGCGAGCTGGATGGGAAGCAGGGCTGGCAGGATTAGGCGCCCGTATGGCAACCCTGCGTGTTCAAGGTGAGGACTTCATCCACTAGGCTACCACACTGGGCACCTCACTTCATATTATACTCATCTGTACTTAACTGAAAACTGTAGGTGAAATGAGAAGGCACGGACAACACAATAAGATGGAACAGAGCAAACCACCAGAACTGGATTCAGATATGGCAGGAATTTGAGAAATGTCAAGCTAGGATTTTTTTTAAATTACATTAATTTAACTCAAAAAAATTTTGTTTCATTGGAGATAAAAGAATAAAAATAGATATAGGTCAATTTGAATTTTTTAAATGAAAAGGCATACTATCTTTAAAGCTATTCTAAATTCCCAGTGTAATAATTATGAAGAATGTGTGTAGCTATTTATTCTTCTGTGCAGTTAAAAGAAAATGTGGTTACCATGACAACGACCAAAACTCATAGTGTGTGAATTACCTCTATGATCATTTTTTATTATAAAGACATGAGTGATTTATAATCTGAGTTCTGCTATTAAATTTCATGAAATACCTAACACATACGTTGTTGATGTTCATATGTACTAACTGTAATTCCTTCAGCTCTCTGACATTAACTCTGCCTTAACTTTGAATATCTTTGTGTTTCAGATATACTGTAAATAAAGAATTTGAAACAGAGGTCAGGGTTGTGGCATAATTATTAATAATTAATATTGCTGCTTGCAATACCAGTATCCCACAGTGAAGACCTGTTCTGATCTGATTCGCCCTGCTTCTTATCCAGTTCCCTGTTATCATGCCTGGCAAAGTAGCAAATGATGGCCCAATGCTTGGACTCCTGCACCCACAGTGGGAGATGTGTGTGGAGTTTCTGGCTCCTAACTTGAGCCTTATCCAGTTCTGGCCATTGAAGTCACTTGGAAAGTGAATGAACAAATGGAAGATCTCTCTCCCCACCCTTTGATCTCTCTACCTTTCAAATAGGCAAATAAATCTTGAATATTTCTAAACTTAAGAAACAAAAATTCTGATATCAGGGGTGGGGGTCAAGATGACTAAACAGTGAATTCTCACTGATATCAGCCACACAAGGACACCAGAAAAAAAATAAGGACCACCTTCCCAGAGGACTTACTGAGAGACATTTTCAGTGGAGGATGGACAGAAGAACAAAGCTGCCATTGGGTAGTGAGCAGAGAAGACAGACATGTCATAGCCAGCCATGCTGCTAGCCCCTCCTGAAACTCCATGACCAGTTCCTGACTGCAAACCGTCATCTTGCCACAGTAAGGAGAGTGGAGGTTGTGAGGAGCGATTTGAATGTCCTCATGGAGACTGAGACTCTGCCACCCACGACCTGGCACCATTTCCTCCTCCTCACAGCTCACAAAATGCATGCCAGTCCATCCGTTCACCAATCAGATGTAGCTGGGGATTTCACCTGAGAATCCCACCCCCAATCTCTCCTGGGCCCATTCCCCAACCCCGCCCACTTAGCAATCATCTGTGACAGTCTCAGGCACCAATCCCCTGGGGCCTGCCCTTAATCCCTCCCAATCCCTGCCCCCCACACCTTGGGGGCTCACCTGAACATAAAGAGCCCCCAGGTGCCGCCCCTCCCCTTTTTCTCGTTGCTCTCTCAACACCTCCATCCCCTTCCTACCCTGCTGAAATAAACCTCCCAAAGTTCCTCGTTGTGTCTGGTGTTTTCAACTCAATGATAAAAGAACTTGGCTGCGGAAATTAGCCTAACTTAAGAACATTAAGTGCATTAAATAACTAACAGGGATTGCGAAGGCCCTCACCACTGGCATCTTTAACTAAAGGAGATTTTCAGGAACTGTACCAGCTATGAGTCCAACCTGGGGAGCTGGCAGGGGATTAAGCAACTACTTTGCACCAGGAAAGGAGGCCCTACTGCCTCCCTCACCCCACTGACCCCTAGTGTTCCAGTTTGCCTTAACTATGATGAAGTGCAGCTACTCTGTCTTGACTTAGCAAATAACAGCCAGAAAAACTGCTACCAGAGCCACAGGCCTAAAGACAGGCAGCTTTAGGGTGGAGGGTGAATCCTCATACCCCGTGTCTATGAAGTTCATAGGCCATGGAGCTAAGAGGGCTGCAGGTTTCAGCTGAGTTCTGTACTCATTTGATCTGACTACAAACACTCAGAGTCCCCTTCCCACTAGGAAAAGATCTCACATAGGGACGGGGGACCAGAGTGGGTCACTACTCTAGATCATGTACATGCCTAGGCATGTGAGATATGCTGGTACCATAAATTTATTGTAAATTGTGAATCAGCTGGCTCACCCTACTACAGAGGAGAGCTGAGACTGAGAACACACTAGCGGCTCCAACATCTCTGCCCTTAGTTGACTATAACCAATGGCATGCCACTCTTCCCTCCTTGGGTATCACTCTGGACTCTTGCTTGTCATGCAAATGGCAGCCAAAAGTCCCTGGTTTCACCCACATGCAATCCTAGAACTCAAGTTTAAGCCTGAGGCAATCTACAAAACTCCAGAGGCGCACTTCCAGGAATAAAGCCATCAAGTTAAACAACCTTACTCCCCAGAGGGGCTAGTGAGAAGTGACCAAGATACACAAAAATTAGCAAAGTAACACAAATAAGGAAGGCCATATAACTCCACAAATAGAACATGCTAATACATTAATTGTAAAGAGGAAGAGATTGACAAAATCCCTAAGAAATATTTTTTAAAAATCATTACTGGAAAGCAGAAGAAATAGCTAAATGAAATAAGGAAACAAGTATATGACATGGAAGAGAAATTCTCCAGAGAGACAGAGAGGAAAAAACAAACAGAACGATCAGAAATGAAGTATGCAACAAGCCAAATAAAAATACAGTAGAATGTCTTAGCAACAGACTTGGTTGGGCAGAAGAAAGAATATCCAATCTTAAAGACAGTTGTTCTGAACCATATATTATTCAAACAAAAGCAAAAGAAGGAAAGGTTAGAATGATCAAGAATAGTGCTTAGGATCTATTGACATCATCAACCATGCAAATCTTAGGTATAGAAAAAAAAAAGAATGACTTAGAAAATTTATTAGCTAAAATAATAGCAGGAAATTTTCCCACTGTGGAGAAAGATATGAAATCCAAATAGAAGAAGCACACAGCAAGGCATGATTTAAAAATATCCCCACTACAATGCATCATAATCAAAATTTCAGGACTGGTATTGTGGCAGAGTGTGTTAAGCTCAGCTTATGATGACACAACCCATATAAGTTCTGGTTCACATCCTGGCTGCTCCATTTCTGATACAGATTCCTACTAATGAACCTAGGAAAGCAGCAGAAAATGACCAAGATCCTTGGTGCCCTGCCACCCATATGTGAGACCTGGGTGGAACTCTAGGCTCTTGGCTTTGGTCTAGGCCAGCCCTGCTAGTCATGACCATTTAGGGGGAGAACCAATAGATGGAAGATCTTTCTCTGTCTCTCCCTCAGTCTCTGTAACTCTGCTTTACAAAAAAAAAAAAAAAAAAACCAATAAAATCAAATCTATAAGCTATATAGATTCAAACTTTCAAAAACAAAACATAAAGAGAATATAAAATTTGCCAGAGATGCCAGATCATATTGAAAGGAACGCTAATCAGATTGACAGCAGATTCCTCAACAGAAACTGTAAAGGCCATGAAACAGTGGAAGCTATAGTCCAAATCCTAAAAGAAAAAGCTGCCAACCCAGAATACCTTACCCAGCAAAGCTCTCACTGAGAAATGGGGCTGAAATAAAGACCTCTCAAAACAAGCAGAACTTAATTTGTGACCTCCAGTCTAGCTTAGAAATGATACTTGAAGATGTATTACATACAGAAATACAAGAAAACAATCAGTGTCACAAAAGAGCATGAAGGTAGAAAACATCATATTAAAAGAACAAAGGATTCAAAACATAAAATGAGAACATTCATGAAAAATTTCAGGATCAAGTCATTACTCATAAATAATAACCTTGAACTGAAGTGCATGGACTAAAGTCTCCTGTTGTAAGATATAAGCTGGGGCTGGCATAGTGGCACAGCAGAGTAGGATATCACCTGTGATGTTGGCATCCCATTGAGTACCAGTTTAAGTCCCAACCTGTGGTGCACTTGTGATCCACCTCCTTGCTAATTCTTCTGGGAAAATGTCAGAAGGGAACCTAAGAACTTGGGTCTTTCCATTCATGTGGGAAAACCCAGATGGAGTTCTTGCATACTAGCTTCAGCCTAGCCCTGCCCAGCAATTGCAGACAACTGGGGAATTACTCAATAGAAGAAAGATGCGCTCTCTCTCGCTCTCTGTCTCTCTCTCTCATTCTCTAACCCTGACTTTCAAATGAGTCATTATTTTTTAAAGACACTAACTTGTTGGATAAATAGAAAAATGTTTATACATATGCTGCCTACAAGAAACATATATCACCAATAAAAAATACACAAGATGAAAGCAAAAGACTGAAAAAGGATATTCCATGCAAATCGAAACTGAAAACAAGCACGAATAGCTATGCTCATATCATACAAACTTTAGGACAAAAACAGTTAAAACAGACAAAGAAAAATATGCATTAATTCAGCAATTAATTCAGCAAAGATGTGACAAAATAAATGTACATGCACCCAATGATATGGCACCCAATTTTATAAAATAAATGTTAATGGATCTAAAGGGAAACATAAGCTCTACTATAATGATAGTGGAAGATTTCAGCGCCTCACTTTCATCAGTGGACAAATCAACCATTCTCAAAAACCAATAAAGAGGGCGCAGCACAGTAGCTTAATGGCTTGCACGCACCGGGATCCCATATGGGCATCAGTTCTAATCCCGGTGGCCCCACTTCCCATCCAGCTCCCTGCCTGTGGCCTGGGAAAGCAATTAAGGATAGGCCAAGACCTTAGGACCCCACAGACATGTGAGAGACCCAGAAGAGGCTCCTGGCTCCTGGGCTTCAGATCGGCTCAGCTTCAGCCATTGCAGCTGCTTGGGGAGTGAATTATCGGACGGAAAATCCTCCTCCCTGTCTCTCCTCCTCTCTCTATATGTAACTTTCTAACAAAAATAATAATTTAAAAACTCAATAAAGAAACAACAGAACTAATCTATACTATCAAATGGATCTAATAGATATCCACAGAACATTTCATCCCATAACTAAAGAATACATGCTCTTTTCACCAGAGCATAGAACATTCTATAGGCTAGATCGCTACTAGACCATAAAGTAAGTCTGAAATAATTCAAAAACATTGGACTTACGTCATGCGTCTTTTCTGAGAACAAGGGATTGAAGCTAAAGATTAACAACAGAAGGAACTAGAATATCTTGAATGAACAGTGAGTTATAAAAGATCAAAAAATGCTTGAAACAGACAAAAATGAAAACACAACATATCGAAATTTATGAGATACAGAAAAAGCAGTGTTAGGAAGAAACTATGGCAATAAATGCCTACATTGGAAAGTTGGAAAGCTATCAAATACATGACTTTGTAATGCAGCTCAAGGGCCCAGAAAAGTAAGAGCAAGCCAAACCCAAAATTAGTAGATGGAAAGAAATATCAGAGAACAAAAGCAAAATAGAAAGAAAAAATATACAAAAAATCAGTGAAAAGGAGAGCTATTTTTTAGGAAAAATTTAAAAATTGATAAACCATTTGCCCAACCAGCCAAGAACAGGGAATAGATCCAATTTAATAAAATTGGAGACTACAAATGAGATGCTACCACTGAGACCACAGAAATACAGAGAGAAACAGCTGTACAATGATAGAGGAAATGTGTGGATTTCTGAACACCTATTATTTACCAAAATTTAGGCACAAAGACACAGAATTTTGAATAAATTAATATGTAAGACTTAGATTGAATCAGTAAAAAAGATTCTCACAACAAGAAAAGCCCAAGAGCAGATGGCTTCAGTACTGAATTCTACAAAACTCTCAAGTACAAATTCTTTCGATTCTTTTAAAATTATTCAAAATAGTTGTAAGGGATCCCTTCCAAACTCGTTCTAAGAAGCTGACATTGGAAAAACAGCAAAAAGAGAGCTCTAGATCCATATCTCTAGTGAGCATAAATGCAAAAATGCTCGAGAAAATCCTAGCAAATTAAGTCCAACAACGTATCAGAAAGTTCATTCACTTTGACCACATGGCATTTGTCACAGGCACATAGATATGGTTCACATATGCAGATGAATTAACATGATGCATCAAATCAACAAAATGAAAGATTAAAAACATGATTGGCTCAATAGATATAGATAAACCATTTGATAAAACAGAATATCTTTTCATGATGAAATTTTTAAAAAATTGAATATAGAAGGAACATACCCCAATATAGTTAAGGTAATATATGACAAAACAGCAGCCAGCATCATATTGAATGGATAAAAGTGTGAAGCATTTTTACTAAGATCAGGAATGAGACATCCCACTCCAATTACTATTATTCTAAATAGTTCTGGAAGCTTTAGGCAGAATAATTAGCCAAAAACAAAGAAAAATGAAAAGTAAACTGAAAGGATACAAATTGGAAACCAGAGCTCAAATTATCTTTATTTACAAATGACATTAGCCTTTATATTGAGAGCTGTAAGATTCCACTAAGAGACTCGCAAGAAACTTCATTAATTTGCAAGATGTAAAATCACACACAAAAATCAACAGGATTTTTCTACATCAACACTGTTATGACTAAGAACTTGTAAGGTCAGCTCCATTCATAGAAGCTAACAAGCATTTTAAATACATGGAAATAAATTTAACCAAGGATTTGACGGTTTTCACAATATTTATATTACAAAAAATAATTAAAGAGAAGATGCAAGAATGGGAAAATGTCTCATGTTCACAAATTAGAATTAATATCATCAAACTGTTCATAAAATCCAAGCAATTTGTAGATTCAATATTATCCCCATCAAAACACCAAGGACATTCTTCACAGAAACGTGAAGAAAAAGGTATCCTAAAATTCACATGGAAGCACGAAGGACTCTAGGGGGCCAAAACAATTTTAAACAATGAAAGCAAAGCTGAAGGTATAACAATACCTGGTGAGAGTACATTCTACAGGGCTGTCACAACCAAAACAGACTGGCACCAGTACAGTGGAGCAGAATCCCAGAAATTGTTCTGTGCATCTACACTCAATCTTTGATAAACAAGCTTAAATCACGCCTTGAAGAAAAGTTGGTCTCCTTCACAGAAACAGAAATTCAGAAAATTGTATTTTCACATGAAGAAACTTGGAAGAAGACTCCTACCTCATGTCTTATACAGAAATCAATTCACCATAGATCAACAATCTAAACGTAAGACCTGAACTCATCATATTACCATAGGAAGGCATAGGGGAAATGCTGTGAGACATTAACCTAGGCCAAGATTTTTTTGGAAAAGACCCCAGAAGCACAGGCAATTAGAGCAAAACCAGACAAAAATGATTGCATCAATCTTAGAAGATTCTGCACAGCAATGGAAATATTCAGAGAAGTGAAGAGGCAACTGACAGAATGGGAGAAAGTATTTGTAAACTGTCTAACCAATAAATGATTAATATCCTGCACATATAAGGAGTTCAAGAAACTCAGCAACACAAACAGTCCAGCTAAAAAGTGAGCAAAAACAGTAACACATGTAAGTGGCGGCATCCTATATGGGCTCAAGTTTATGTTGAGTTTCTCTACTTCCCACTCTATGTTCCCTGCCATGATCACACCCTCCCTCATCCTTCATTTCTTATTTTTTTTCTTTTACTTGTCACGAGGGCTTACTTTCAGTTCATTCTATAATCATCAGCTTAACCTTCCAACAAATAAAGAATTCAGCAAGTAGGAAACAGAAAACTCACTTTTTTCTCCAGGGTAGAGACAAGAATTGTAAATAGTAATCAAATCTCAAACTCATATACATTGCATTTTTTAAGATTTATTTTTATTATGGAAAAGTCATATTTACAGAGAGAAGAGAATGCAGAAGAATCTCCCATCCTCTGGTTCACTCCCCAAATAGCCACAATGGCTAGAGCTGAGCTGATCCTCCGAAGCCAAGAGCCAGCCAGGAGCTTCTTCTGGGTCTCCCTTGGGGGGTGCAGGGTCCCAAGTGTTTGGAACATTCTCCACAGCTTTCCCAGGCCACAGGCAGGGAGCTGGGTGGGAAGCGTGGCAGCTATGACATGAATAGGTGTTCATAAAGGATCCCAGAGTGCACAAGACAAGGACTTCAGCATTGGATCATTTGGCATATAGATATAAATATTCCTTCACTGAATCTCACTATAAAAATGCCAATAAGCTCTTCTCTCCCATGCTATAAAGAAGAAGGAGGAGGAGGAGAAAAAGAAGAAACAACAACAATGGGGCAAGGGAACAGTCGGGACCTTTGCGGTACCAGTATGTTTTGCTTTTCATTTGGATGTTGGTTTTGAGTGTGTTCGGCAGACTGAAAATTCTCCTATCTGTATACATGCCTGCATTTCTTGATTAGTACACTGTATTTCAATAAAATCGCTTTTGAAATTGTGAGGCACTGATACAAAGATCAGGATTATTTTTCAACTATGATTAATATGTCAAAGACTCTGAAGGAAAAGTTGATAATAGGGGCTTGCATTGTGGTAGGATAAGTAATCAATGAAAGATGGCCCAAGTGTTTGGTCTGCTGTCATCTACATAGGGAGCCTGGATGAAGCTTCTGGCACCTGGCTTTAGCCTGGCCCACCACACTAGCCATTGTGGACATCTGGGAAGTGAACCAGTAGATGGAAGATTCTCTCTCTCTCTCTCTTTCTCTCTCTCTTTCTCTCTGTAACTCTGACTTTGAAACAGATAAAGACTTTAAAAAGAGAACATGTTATAATTCCCATAATATATTAAAAGACATTTAAAAAGTTGGCAACATGCAAGAGCAGATGAGTAAGATAAGAAATGTAAGCAGAGGTGTGAACTCTAAGAAGGAATTACAAGAAATTACTATAAGTAAAAAATGCTATAAAAGAAATGAAAACAAAAGTGATAGATTCATCAGTACACAGGGTATAAATCTGAGGGGGGAAAGTGAGTTTAAAGATATGTCAAGAGAAAAATTTCCAAACTGGAATGAAAAGAGAAAGAAAGTGACAGAAATCCAGCAGAATATATGAAAATCATTTCAGAAAATATAATACATGTAATACTGGAATATCTAAAGGAAACTAAAGAAAAAATAATATAGAAGGAAAAGTGGTTGAAAATAGTAACTGAGAATTGTTCAAAATGACATTCACCTATCACGGGCCCAAGAAGCTCTAAAAAACACCAAATAAGATGATAAATCCTAAAAAGATCCACACTTAATTGTTTTATATCAAACTGTAGAGAATCAAACACAAAAAGAAAATCCTAAAATCAGTGGAGGAGAAAGAGCTCTGTACTTATAGAGGAAGCAAGAAGCACTATACCATCACACTCACCATCAGAGACCATACCAACAAAGAAATGGAATAAGAAAGTTAGAGTATCACAAGAAAACAGGATATCAACATAAATTCTTTATTGTAAAACTTTTTCAGAAAAAAAGATTGAAACACTTCATCACTTGCAACCTAGCCTCACAGGAATTATTAAAATTGCTGAGGACAGAATATAAACACAGGTGTCAGAAACCCTCATTTACTAAGAGAAAACAAGGACGTCAGAGAAGTAACCAACGAAAGGAAAATACTGTGGTTGGGCTTGTATGATTTATTCACCTCATAAGTAATAATTTATTCAAAGCAATGGCAAACTCACATCAAGTAATAGTTTCTGGGCAAGTGAAGTCAATGGCAGTCACATCCTGAGACGCACTGGAGAGACAATTACAAGGTCCTGCACTACTCAGGAAGCGGCACAGTGCTACCTGCAATGTGTAATTTTGATAAGCGTAAAGCTGTATATTCCAAAACCTTAGAAAACCATAAAATATGTAGAAGAAGTATAATCAATGTGACAAGCCAGAAGAGGACATGGGGCTTTATGAACTGCTTAATGAAAACCAGATAAAAAGTATGAAGTTTCAAGAATCAAACAACAAATAGGATGACTAAAAAAACAGACAGAAAAAATATAGATATTATTCACATACACACAACAAATACTTTACACGGCAGTATTCTAAATACATCAGCAAGAGAGCAGACAATGACAGCATAGATTAAAAAATAATGCCAAATTTATGTTGTTTATTAGAAATTCACCTTATGAAGTTATAGAAGGTTTAGAACCAGTGTAATGGAGAATCTATACTTGCCGACACTAATCCAAGAAAAAACTGGAGTAGTTACCTCAACTCAGATAAAACAAACTTCATTTTTAAAAAAAGAAAATAATCAGGAATAAAGAGGGATAATGCCAAAAGGAATAATTCTGCAAGACACAGCAATTGTCAATCTATGTGTCTCAGGAACAACCTGATACAACTAACTACAAGGAGAAGAATAAAAGTCCATTTTCAAGACCCCAGCACCCAAATTTCAATATATGACGTGGCAAACAGGCAGGGAATTAGGATCTTCGGTCTGACATGAAGAGTAAAGTCAAGTGTCTCCTATTAATACCCACAATATATTGTATGTAGTTATAGCAGAATGCATATATTTCACAAGTTCACCAGGAGTATTCACATTCTGGGCCACAAAATATTCTCTGATAACCAAAACACCAAATGAAAAATCAATAAACAATTAATTAAAATGGAAATCACACAACTTGATCAGCAAAACACTACTAAATAACATTAGTTGAAGAGGAAATTCAACTTTTAAGATATTTTAAGATAAATATAATTTACAACATTCATGGTATGAAGCAAAAGACACTCTTAGAGGGAAATGATAGCATATAATACACATATAAGCATTTACATATCTGAAATCACGAATCTAAAGTTCTACCTTAGAAAATTAAATAATAGCAACTCAATCCTAAATCAAATGGAAGAAAAGGAATATTAAAACTCAGAGCAGGACTCAGCGGCGTGGCCTAGCGGCTAAAGTCCTCACCTTGAACGCACCAGGATCCCATATGGGCGCCGGTTCTGATCCCAGCAGCTCCACTTCCCATCCAGCTCCCTGCTTGTGGCCTGGGAAAGCAGTTGAGGACGGCCCAAAGCTTTGGGACCCTGCACCCGCGTGGGAGACCCGGAAGCGGTTCCTGGTTCCCGGCATCGGATCGGTGCGCACCGGCCATTGAGGTCACTTGGGGAGTGAATCATCGGAAGGAAGATCTTCCTCTATGTCACTCCTCCTCTCTGTATATCTGACTTTGTAATAAAATAAATAAATCTTTTTAAAAAAACAAACAAAAAAACTCAGAGCAATAATCAGTAAGACTAAACAGGAAATTAACAGAGAAAATCAACAAAACAGAAATCTTCATTTGAAACACTCAACAAAGCTGATAATCCTCCAAGCAAGCTAAATAAAAGAGAGAGAAAATGTGCGAGGGAGAGAAATAGAAAGAGAGGGGATAAAAATATATAAATACATAAAAAGTAAATATTTACAAAAAGCAAAGAAAGCTCAATGGGGAAAAAAAGTCTTTTTATAAATAGTGTTGGAACAACTGGATATCTTTGTGATAAAAAATAAAAAACTTAAATATAGACCATACACATTTCACAATCATTAACTGAACAAACCCCTACAAATAAAACATAATGCCATAAAATGTTTACACAAAATGTATACGCAAATCCAGATGAACTCGGACTTGCTGAGTTTTTAGATACAATATCAAACACACAGCACATGAAAAATGGACAAAGAATTTATTAAAATCAAAAACAACTGATCTTCAAAAGACACTTTTAAGAAAATCAAAATACAAAGCACAGACAAGAACAAGTATTTATAAGATGCGAATTTGATAAAGGACTTGCATTTAAAAATCTGTAAACAATTCTTAAAATTTGACACTAAGAAAACAAACAGCACAATTAAAAGTCTAACCAAAAAGATAAACAGGCATCTCCCCAAAGAAGATAAACAGATGGCAAACACACATGTCAAAAGATGTTCATCATCATTTGTCACATGAAGTTGCAAATTAAAACAATGATAACCAGAACATATCTGGTTTGGCTATCAAGATAGCCAAAATCCAAAAACTGACATCAAATATTGCCAAAGATGTGAAACAACAGGAACTCTAATTCACTGTTGATGGGAATGTAAAAAAAATCTCAATCATTTTGGAAGACAGTTTGTTGGTTCTTTGCAAAGCTTAGCAAACTTTTGCCATGTAATTCAGCAACCATGTACCTAGGCATTTGTGCACGTTGATCAAATGCTTATGCCAACATAAAAGTTCACAACAAATGTTTACAGCAGCTTTATTCATAATTTCATTAGGTTGTAAGCAAGCAAGATGTTTTTCAATAGTTGGATAAACAGACCTGGTACATCCACACAACGGAATATTATTCAATGATAAAAGAAAGCAGCAAGGAAATGACTTGGAGCTATTAAAACATATTTATGAAAGAACAAAAACAATCTGAAAAGGCCTTCATACTGCATGATTCTAACTGTATGTTGTTCTGAACAAAGGAAAACTACTAAGAAAGCAAAATACCAAAAGTCACTTGTGGTTTAGCTGAAGGAAGGGATGTGTAGGTGGAACATGGGAGATTTTAGGGCAATGAAAGCATTCATGGTTTCATAATAGGAAATATGTGACATGATGCTTTTGTCAAAAACCCATAGGGCTATACAACACAAAGAGTACAAACCAGTGCAATTTGTGGGCTTCAGAGAACAATAATGTGTCAATATTAGGTCACCAATTTTTTTTTGTATGAACCAGGATTTATGTACTTAATTTTTTTAATGATGCAGTTCCATAGGCTCCTGGTATTTCCCTTATCCCCTCCCCAATTCCCTCCCCCCCCACCACCTAGTTCCTCTATATCATTACTAAAATATAGTTCTACATACACAGTCATATGTCCATCATTGTGGGCATGGACAATGGCAGAGAGTCCAATATTTTATTGTCAAGACAGAGTAAATAGTTTCATTGTAAGTCCATCTTTGTCTGGAAGCAGAAATGCATATTACATTGTATCCTCACATCTGGATATGTTAGTCTCCATTTGACAGCTACTGTACATCCCCTTAAATGAAAAGTCATAATACAAAATCAATAATAGGAAGAAAACCAGAAATTTGCAATGCCATGAAGTTCAATGACATGTTACTAGATATGACAGTCTCCATTACACTGTTACTATACATCCCCTTAAATGAAAAGTCACAAAACAAAATCAACATCCGGGAGAAAAAAGAAATTAACAACACCATCAAGTTAAATAACATGCTAGTAAATGACTAACATATAGCTGAAGAAATGAAAATCAAAAACCTTCTTGCAGAAAATAATGCTACTCTATGATCTATGAGACTCTGAATAATTTAATCAGAAGAAACTGTTTTTGAAGAGATGAAACAAACAGAAAACATCAAAACCCATGCGATATAGTTTCCACTGATTTTTGTTGGTGAAGTGTGTCTCTTCTAGAAAATACATAGATGGGCTTTGTTTTTCAATCCAGTCTACTAATCCATGACATTTACATGGCTTAAGCCATTTACATTCAGGGTTAATATGTATGGGTGGTACTTTGGTCCTGTCATTTTAGGAATGGGTTGTTCATTGGTTAAGTCTTCTGTTGTCATTTTACTGGTACGTTCTTCACATTTGCCTTTGGTTTTGGTAGGTGCTATTCCTCTTCTCTGTCAAGAGAACATCTTGAAGTATCATTTGTAGGGCAGGTTTGAAAGAGGCAAATTCTTTTAGCTTTTCTTTACTGTGGGAGAATTTTATTTAATTTTCAAAGACAAAAGAAAGCTTTGCTGGGTATGTTATCCTAGACCGACAATTATTTTCGTTTAGAATCTGGAATATGTCACTCCATTCTCTTCTTGCCTGTAGAGTTTCCTATGAGAGATCTCCTGTGAGCTTAACTGGCATTCCTTTATATGTCAATTGGTTTTTTCATGTGCACATTGAAGAATCTTTTTCTTACGTTCAATTGAAGAGAGATTGATGATCATGTGTCTTGGTAAAGATCGCTTTTGATCAACCTTGTTGGAAGTTCTGTGCCCCTCCTGGATCTTGTTTCCCAATTCTTTCTCTAGATTAGGGAAATTTTCCTTTATTATTTCATTAAATATATTTGTAAAATCAATTTCTCTTTCTGCACCTTCTGGGACTCCCATAACTCTTGTATCAGGCCTCTTCATAGTGTCTTTCAATTCTTGAATACTTTTTTTTGGCCTGATCCAGCTCTGCTTCCAGCTTTTTGTTTGCTTCCCCCTGATGGCAGGAAATACTTTCCAATTCTGAGATTCTTTCTTCTGCTTGCTTCATTCTGTTTTGGAGGCTTTCCACTGTACTCTTAATTTGCTCCACTGTGTTCTTGATTTCTGATATACCAGCCTTGATTTGCTTAATTGCTTCCTTAAATTCTTTGAACTCTTGCATGAGCTTCTCATTGTTGATCAGAATCTTTAAAATGAGTCTTTTGGATTCTTTGTGCCCCATTTTCTCGATGTCTTCCTCAGTTAACTCTGAGGTTGGCAATGGGTTTTGCTCCCTTGCAGGGGAGTTTTTGGCAATATTCATTGTGCCTTTGTCTCTTCTTTTGCTCTTGATCATTGTACTTCTGGTTAGCAGAGTCTTGAATTCCTTGAGGCAGGTTTCTAAGCTGTGTCACCCACAGGGCTACAATGCGATTTTACTTATTGCCGTTGGTACACACCTTTTTCCTTGCAGCCACTTGTGCCATAAACTCCAGCAAGTTCCAGGTCTGGGTTCTTATGTCAGGTTTCCACTGTGGTCTCCACAGCCCCAGCTCTTGGCTCACCACTCTCCTCCTCCTGTGATACCGTGCTGAGGCTGCACTGTTGTCTATACAACCTTTCTCCCACTTCCAGTTGTAACAGGTCCCAGGATTAGGGAGACACCAGGTGTCCTATATAGCTAGGTTGCTAGTGGTGCTGATCTTGCCGGGACCTGTTGGACGTTAGGTCTGGGTGCCACATGAACCTATTTTGACCCGTACAATGCCACAGTTGGTATTATTTTCCTGCAGGACCAGTGCAATCCACAGAAATCAGTGAATTCTCGCAAGTTCAGCATATGCACAGTTCACTGCAGTCTTAAAGCTTTTGCCACAGTGTAAAAAATGGCGCCTGACGTACCACTACTACAGTTCTTGATCTGCTGGCCATCAAATCTGAGGGCTACTCAGACCTGCCCTGGGTGGAACCTGTAGAATGCCACGTTTCTGCAGTTCACTGAGTCTGAAATGACTTCACTCCAAGCTCAGCATATGCTCAGCCCTTTCCCTTGCTTTGCCACCTTACACAAATTGGCATCCAATTCGGCTCTAGAGAGCTGACTGGGTTCTGAAATCCACCCTGTTCTTGCACTGCCCATCTGGAATCTGCCTTTCTGTCTCTGCTCCTGGTCAAATAAAACAGATCAGCAGGACTGGGTTCACTTCCCAAGCTCCCAGTGAAAGTCCCTACCAGCCTGGTTGCTGGTGGAGTTCCATCTGCTGGTGGAGTTCAGATCACTGTTTGCTGAATGCTGCTGGAGTATCAGTCACTGTAACACCACACCATTGTGTCTGCTGCTTTCCTGTGTCTGTCAGTCTTCAGGTACCCCTCTGCTGTTGTTCTGTCCTATCCTATTTCCTGGAATGTGTCCTCTCTGCTTCATCCTGACTAGATGTGTCTCTGTCCATTTGTATGTGTCCTTACCCTATTCCAACATCTTGATTCTCCAGGTCACCAATTTTTATCCTTGTACCACACTGAGGCAGCACATTAATAACAGGGGAAGCTGTGAGTGAGGAATAAAGGAAGTATGTAAGAACTCCCTGTCATGTGTGCTCAATTTTTCTGTAAGCCTAAAACTACCCTCAAATAAAAATTCTGCTAACTGCTTTAAAAATAAAAATTTTAAATGTGTTACGGTTTCAACCAGGGTAAGCAGATACAAATTGGCATTTAAGCACATACAGTAAAGCTGCAAAACTACTTTCGTCTTAGAAGCTTCCAAAAAGAAATATAGATATTTATATAAACAACAACAATAACAAATCAGACTCATGTCAGACTTCCCTGTCAGACTTCCCAGCAGAAACAATATGAGGTTACTTCCAAAAGTTTATGGAAAACGCAATTAATGTTTGTTTCCATTGGAAAGTTTTTCATCTGTGCACAATTTTTCCTTTGTATGCATACTCCATGAACTTCTTGAAGTCTCTTCATAGATAGCAAGAATAAATGAATAAAGATTGAGAACAAAAGAAAAAAGCAATTTCAAAAATTTGAGTATAAAGATAAAAACAATTCAATATTCACGGATCCACAGTGAAAGATTACTACAGAATGCAACACATTAAGAACAAATTTAAACTAAGAAATGAGGAAAAAGATGTGTTCTTGAGAACAGAACTGCTGTTTTTTTTGTTTTTCATTTAATTATTGGCAATGATAATTGAGGACTGAAGTATTAAAAACATGTTAGAATTTTAAAATATTTTAAAAATTGAAGATGGAAAAGAATCTGAAAATATCACAGTTTGGAGTCAGCATTGTGGTACAGCAGGAATAGTTGCAGCCTGAGATATAGGCATTTCATATGGGCACTGGCTTAAGTCTTGGCTGCTCCACTTCTGATCCAGCAACTTGTTAATGGCAAAGGAAAGCAACAGAAGATGACCCAAGTCCTTGGCCACCGCCTCCAAAAGAAGCTCCTGGCTCCAATCTTACTGGGCCCTAGCCCTTGGCACCATTTGAGGAGTGAAACTGCCTGGATAACCTCTTTGTTTCTCCTCGTGCCCCCACCACACACACACACGCACACACACACACACACACACACACACTTCTCTAATTCTGAGTTTCAAACAAATAATTTAATTTTTTCTAAAATCACAGGCTTTCATATTTTGAAGAATGAGATTTTGACTGATTTTAAATTTCTTTTTTATTATTATTTAATGTGAAAGGAGGAGAAAGAGAGAAAGAGAACAAACCATAAGGATATTCCATGTGCTAGTTCATTCCCTAAATGTCCGTAGCAGGGCTGGGCTGGACCAGCTTGATGCTGGGAACCAGGAACTCCACACTCTGTGGCAGGGAACCCAAGTGCTTGAGCCTTCACCTTTACCTTTCAGGGTCTGGAATTGAGAGCCAAGCTGGGCATCAAAATCAGCCACTCCAATATGGAATGCAAAAATTTTAATCAGTATCTTAACTGCAATGCTAACTATCCACTTTGTGGGCTATAACTTTGTTTTTATCCAGATAAGGATGATGGAAGTTTCTTCAGTTCCCAAGAGATCCCAGCCCTTTAATAGCATGTTGTCTCCAGGTTAATGAATTGTTTACTCACAGGTTTCAATTGTTCACTCACATCTTCTGAAATGCTGGGGTTGCATATGTGCTATCTCGATGCTTGAAACTTCACTGATAGCCAATAATATGTCATAATAAAAGCAAGATTTTTCCAACAGATGGACCTAATTCTTGCTGATTAGGAAGCAAATATACTCACATAAGCAAAGCTTTCTCCTTGACAGATGTGGAAAATGTTTTTAGAGGCAAAAGGGCCTTCAAATGTACTTTCATGAAATATAATCATACTCACATTCAACAACACATACCAAAGTACTCATGGATGAATACAATAATCATTTTATTTATTCTTGGAATGAATTTTATAGCTTATTACTTTAGTGGTGCAAAAAATGTACAGCAACCATAAAATCTACAGGGCTCCATACATGCTCATCGTTACTTAATGAGTTTACAAATTTCCAAGCAGTATTCCAAAGAACAATCTTTCAAATGGTATGTGTAGAAATGATGCCAAAAAAACTTCTCAAAATGTTTAATGAACACTGTTAAATAAGGAGAGATAATTTAACAGAGACAGAAGTGTTGTTAGTCTATTATTCTTTATTTTTGATTCCTACCAATTTCAACAGGTAAATTAATATTACAACTTTTCAAGAGAAACTAGAGCACGTTGTATTTCCCAAACTCATCACAAAATCGATCACGAAATTCATTTCTTTCCTGTATTTATTAGGGTCCTTGAAGAGTGTTTTGAGGATTAACATTTGGGGAAATGTTGGCTTGGACTCTGATATACTTTTCCACATGTATTCATTCCACAGAATGTAATACACAGAATCCTTGAAAATATTTGTCAACATTGAAAACTAAACAAAACATTGCTACTGGGGAACTGGTTTACCTTTGCTGGAAGGCAAATTCTGTATTTCTATTTTTAGCATAATTCAATCCAGGTCATTGATTTCAATACAGAAAAAAAAATCAGCCATCCCAGGGTAGTCACTGTGAAGACCTGCTTTTAAGAAGGAAGGGAGGGGCAGCTATTAAAGTCAAATACTAAAATATTTAGCATACAATTATAAGTATACAAATATTTTCATTTAACTGCACATCTTCCAGTAACAACCTTTTGAAGGAGAAATTAAAAGCATTCTCCAGGATGACAGAGAAAAAAATTTCACATTTCTCTTTTCCCAAGATTTTGCTAGAAATGTAATACTCAGTAGAATAAGTGCTGTGTTCCCGGTCTGCCCCTCTCTAATAACACAGAATATTGTCAACAACATCAATTTAATGTTCAAGAAAACGTTATGGCATTCTCAAACGAAAAGAAAGAAGTAAAACTCATCATTCTGCCCTAACTAAAAAAGAATCCATCAATAAGCTATGGCAGCCACGAGGCCCAAAATGTGCCCGATTATGAGACTGAATGTGATACTAAATTTATAAAATGTTTTAAAAAGGGATCTACTTGGTTAGCAGAACAGTTCTTGGAAGGCAAACAAGTAGCAGATGGCAGAAGCAAGGATGATCAAAATTCCAATGGAAAAGAGGCGCTGCATGCTAAAAACACCAGAAAATGCAAGTGCCCACACCAATATCTTTAAAGACCACTTACAATTCCCTGGACAGAAACCTGCCCTGAAAAAACACAGTGAAACTGTTAAAGTGCTCAACATAAAAATAATCCAAAATTTGTGTTTTTAAAGTATTGGGTTAAACGGACTCTGCATTACTGGAATTTTCAGCAAGATATTGGAGATTATTCCAAAGATTTCTGCAGTTGGAGCATGGATATGATATGAAATTGGGAGATTTTATATCAATGGTGTATCACAATTAACCACAAATAAAATACAATGATAATATAAAAAAAAAAAACAATTTTCTAGATACAGTGTGGATCACATTTTCAAAATCACTTTGCTGGAGTAAGAGCCATTCATCTTTGTAGGCAGCAGATAAAGTGATGTGCAATACAGCTCGCTCATTTGCCCACACATCTGTTCTCTGCTATACTTATTGGCTACTTAGGACTGTTCAGCTCTCACAAGCCGACATTGAGTTTGTGGCCATTATTTCTCCAATAGAGACTTTTTGGAATTGTTACTTTTTTGAGCACAAAAAAACCCAGTCCCAAACTTACCACCAATTTCTGAAATAACAATATCGGTACTCCATCTTAAATGACACTCGCACAATAGCATTTTGTGGTGTGTCTTCTGAGTCCCATGATCATGGTTGTCAATGTGACAAAAACTTGAGATGAGCCACAGTTGAAGCATTTACGCTACAGAAATCAGCAAACACTACACAGGGAGGGGTTCCTTTGACACTTCACCAGCACAACTCTTTTTCTTTTTTTTAAGATTTATCTATTTTTGTTGGAAAGGCAGATTTACAGAGACGAGGAAAGACAGAGGGAAACATCTTCCATTGATCAATTCACTCCCCAAACATCTGCAACAGCTGGTGTTGAGTCAATCCAAACAGGGAGCCAGGAGGTCTCCCAGGTCTCCCACATGGTTGCAGGGCCCCAAGACTTTGTGCCTTCCTCTACTGCTTTCTCAGGCCACAAGCAAGAAAGTGGATGGGAAGTATGCAACCAGGAAAAGAACTGGTATTCATATGAGATGTCAGGTTTAGAGATGGAAGATCAGCCAACCAGCACAACTCTTATAATTAGCCATTCTAGAGTTCTCCTAATCATTTAATGTCGCCATTAGCTTCCGTTAAAACACTAAGGCTGTCCTGATACTTCTACTTTGGTTTGATTGGAGAATATCATAATGGGGTAAAGTTATAATGAAATATTTGAGCTCCTTCCAAACCCCTGCTAAGAGTAACTGAAAGGGGCTTCAAACACTTCAAGGGAAACAAAATGAAAAGCTTATAGGAGCAGACATTTGACCTTGCAGTTAAAACACCCATGTCCCGCGTTGGAGTATCTGGGTTTGTTTGCTGCCCAATTCTAGCTTCTGACTCCAGCTGCCTTGCCCATTCAGGCCCTGGGAGGGCAGCAATGATGGCTCAAATCATTGGAGTCCTTCTCCCACCTGGGATCTGCCACATAAATCACATTTCAAGATACTGACTCTAGCACCAGCCCATTCCTGACCCTTGTATTTAGGGAGGAAACCAGCAGATGTGAGTTCTCTCTGGTTCACTCCAGCTGTCTGCCTTTCAAATGAAAGAGAGAAACAGAAAAGAGGGGGGTGTGATTTTATTTTAGTGAAATCCACAAATATATTCCCCATAATACATTATGTGATGGATCCCTCACATAATCTAGAGCACAGAATATCTAAGTTCTTTGACGAGTGCCAGGGAATTCTATCAGTTTTGAGTAAGGAGCAGGAAAAATTACACTGACACTTAACAATTAAGTGTTTAGGCAAGAATTCTAAATATACCATCAGTAAATTCCAGAAACATGCTAATTGCAGTTTATAGCACCATCTATTAGTAACCATTAGTAATTTTCTTACTAAGCAGGGCTGCTGTGTGGGAGGATTTGGTTTCTGTGCAACACAAATGCACCTGCCCAAGCAGTGAGCAGAAGCTGAAGTGAAATCTGCCCTCCACATAAAAGCATTGGGATTGCAGCCACCTAGTATCTTGTTATAACTTCTACAAATGTGTGTTATGTGCTAAGGAGTCACATCCTGATAAAGACTCTTTGGAACAGGTGAAAATGAGGGGCAAGAGAATTGGGAGTCTTTCAGTTAGACATGTGTCTTGGCAATGTCTCAAGCAACCTACGCACCACAAAATCAGTGTTGATGTCTTAAGGTTACATCGCTGTGGCATTGCAGCTCAGTTTGAGTAGGACTACTATGACATGCACACAATGACCAAATCATCTAATGATGCATTTCTCAGAACATGTCCTTGTAGGTCAGTGATACATAACTGTACAAGAACAACACCAAAACTTACATAGTTCACTTGGAATATTTCTCTTAAGTCTTGAGGGATTACTAAAAATATTATTCTAGAGAATTCCAGCCACAACTCTAACATACTTCTGCTACTTCTAATACATAACAATTACATATATTTATATAAAACATATAATACACTAATCAAAAAAATTTAAAAGTCACAACACAAAACAAGCACATCAGCGAAAGAGAAACAGAAAGAAATACAGAAATATAAAACCATGAACAGATTTTCAGTGGGAAAAAACGAATGGGCATATTGGGGACATTACGGGGAAGGAACAAGCAGTGGCTGGGCTGGGCAGTTAAGATGTCTACATGCCACATCAGACTTCCTGCTTCAGATTCTCAGCTCCAGCTACTGAAACCAGCTCCCTGCTAATATGCACTCAGGGAGTCACTCATGATGATCCAAGGGATTGAGTCCCTGCCACCCACAAAAGAGATATGGGTTGAGTTCCAAGTTCCTGACTTAGCCCTGGATGTTGCAGGCATTTGGGGAGTAAATCAGTAATAAGACTCTCTGCCCATCTCTCTTGCTTGATTCTCAAATATTTTTTTAAAGAAAAGAAAGGAAATGGATGCATGGATGGAGAGACACAATGAGAGGGAATGCATCAGAGTATAGATTGCTGATAAGAAGATGGTACAAAAAGATGAACTCAAAAGCCTAGACAAGCTCATCAGATAGAGTGACAGAAACTGAGGTTTTCCAGGTCACAGAGTGTCATGTTACCCAAAGCAGGAACATACAAGTATGACACAAGCTTCCATATTACTAGACAACTGTATTGTTGGAAATGTATGTTCGCATGGTAAAGCCAACTAATAAATGGAAGGGTGCTACGGCAATACGCATTAAGCCGTTTCTTTGGATAGCTGCATCTCATATCAGGTTGGGTAGAATCGATTCCTACCTTTCTCCCAATCCCACTTCCTGCTAATGCACCTGGAAGATAACAGATGATGGCTCAAGTACTTACTCCCCTGCTACCCACATGGGAGATCAAAACTCAGTTCCAGACTTCTGCCTTAGACCTGGCCTACTCCTGACATTAAAGAAATGAACCAGTGGATCAAAGATTTCTCTATCCCTTGCTCTAGCTCTTACTCTCACTCTCTTACCCTTTCAAATAAATAGATTTCTAAAAAGAAAAAAATCTAGTTTTTAAGAAACATAACCAGTCAAAAAATATAAATGCAACCTTTGGCTTGTCAAACAGTAGAGGAGTAAAACGAGAAACTGGAAATAATGTGAACCAGAAGCAAAGAGCAAAAAGAAACAGAGTAAAATTATATGGAAGAGCACAAAATAATATGGCAAAAATAAATCCAACCTCTACAGTACTCATAATTAAAGTTTCTCTCAAAAGACATTACTTGTCTAAATGCATTAAAAAGCCTGTGACCGTTACAAAAACAAAATCAAACAGAAAGGCCTGAAATGAGATAATACAAACAAACCTATCTTTCCAAAACAAAACCAACACACTAATATTTGGATTAAATAAGTAGAAACTAAGAAGAACAATAAGAGATATAATGAGGAAACTATCACACAATTGCTAAAACATTTTAAAAGGAAAACCTAAAAATCATAAATTTTGTGCAGCTAACCCCATCATCTAAAGCATATACAAAAAAAAATGAAAGGACATAGGATTTGGCCAATAGGTATGATTCATGATGGGCAATTTTAACATCCTAATAGATCAAGCAGACCAAAGGAAACAAAAATACAGACAACTTTAGCAACGCAGTTAACATGTTCAATTTAATGGAGACACACGCACATACATTTAATCCTGCACTTGTAGGAACATACAGCTCATCAAGTAATATTCATACTAAGTCACTGAGGAGTTCTCAGCAAATTCAAAGACTAGATGTGATAGCCAGCCTCACTCTTCCACAACAAGGTAAAGTAGAGAGGGGGAAAATGGAAAAGAAGAAGAATCATTGAGTATTGTGATGGGCTAAGCTGCCAACAGCGACACTGGCATCCCATAGGAGAATTTGTTCTAATCTTGGCTACTCCACTTGGGATCCATCTTCTTGCTAATGGAAGATGGCTTGGGCCCCTGCCACGCATGTGGAAGACCTGGATAAAGTCCCAGGCTCCTGGCTGCTGTGGCCATGCCAGGAACGAACCAGCAAATGGACCATCTCCTCCTTTCTCTCTCTCTCTCTCTCTGTATGTGTGTGTAAAAGTGTTTAAAAATAAATATTTTTGAAAAAGAATCCTTGTTAGAATATCTCTCTATACGTGTGTGTGTGTGTGTGTAAAACTCTGCTGTTCAAATGTTGAAAAATGAATATTTTTTGAAAAAGAATCCTTGTTAGAATAGGAAGGAAAAATTGGCCTGACACCCTAAGATGCATTCATTTGAAAGCCAAATCCAACACCTGTCTCCTGAGTGCCCTCCAACAAGTCACTTAATGTCTCTGGCCCCAGTTTCTTCATGTCTCATGGGCATGCTAATAATACCTCTGCCCAAAATTCTCATGCAGATTAAACAAGGAAATATCTGTAAAAGCACCTGGCACAGCACTTGGCAGAAAAATCAAATACCAGCTTCAGTTCTTCCACCCAATGTGTGCGCAATAAACATCAGCTGAATTAATAACTGAATACCAAGTAGGGGTGATTTTTTTCTCCTCCTTGCCAAAATAATGCAGAATAGAAGCTAATTCAGCAATAGAACGCTATTTTAGGCAGAGATGAAGAAAAATACGCCACATTCTATGTTTTTCTTTTCTATTTTCCTCTGACTCAAAAGGAAAGAAAATATTTTGCCCAGACTTCTAGAAAAATCTGATACCAAAGCCTGTTTATTAACAGGCTCATTTTTTCATAGCAGGTTCAAATCAAGCAGTCATTTTGCCCAAATAAGAGATATTTCACATACAAAAGAAGAGGAAATCAAGGGACAGCGCATGATATCTCAAGCCCACCAGTATGGAAAACAAGCAGCAGGACCAGTTTTCAGTGCAGACCCAGCAAAATTCAGTGAGCATAGTCAGCTAGAAATAAAGCAGACACTCCTGATAGTCAAGGTTGCCACACCAGTGCATCAGGCAAGGTAGGGAAGTGGTGATTCCCTCTTCCAAGTGCAGTATTTCCAGATGTCCACCGTGCAGGCTTGGTGGCAAACTGAGATCCATCCAACTCACTGCCATGTTGCTTAATGAGGTGTGTGCAGCAACATGGCAAGCACACAGCCCCCATCACTCTCTGTGCTCCTGCTGACTCTCCTGCTGGATGGTGTTTCAACACACATATGTGCCAACTACTTGGTTGCCTCATTTCAATGGGACTCAGAAGAGTTTTTGCTCCCCTCATTTTTTTTTCATAGATGCTACATAGTGCACAGTGTCCCCAGGGAAAACTATCAAGACTTTGGTGAAAAAAAAAAATTTCTCGTATCTTTGGGGGAATGATACTGGTGACAATGCCAACACCAGAGAACAAATTACTGAGTTCAGGAGTTCAGCATTGCTACCAAGAAAACAACATATGGTGTATCAGCTATGAACAGTGGTAACGCCACTGTCACCTGCAACGTACAACATCTCAGTGCTTTCAACTCCATTCAGAACACCAATCACTTCTGAAGCATCAGAAAGCATGATTTATGTGGGGGGGGGGGTGTAAGAGTGGATATGAGTGGCCAAATCAGTCATATACCAAATTCCAGCAAGGTTAAATACGGTCGTATAAAATGAATCTAGGTAAATGTTTTTATATTTTTAATGTGAAGATTGCCTAATAAGCTTGAGATCAAATGCAGAACCTAAGGGGAAAGAGGGACACACTTAAATACATAACACTCTAACTGTGTGCATGGCGAGAAAACCTCAGACATAACATGGACAGAAAAACTATCTGACATCTGTGGTACCCTGGAGTATAGGATTTAATCAAGAGGCTTAGGGGCAGAGATGGAGAATATGAGATGGTTCACTCATCGGAACTTGCTTAAGAGATCATCTCAGAAAAGTTGCATCTTCAGCTTTGTGTTCTGAGGGACCAGAAAGCGACAAAGAAAACCAAAACAGCCTGAGTGAGCGTTTGAAACACAGGATATGAAGGTGCTCAGGGATGGGGCCTGAGGGGGATGTGGTTTGAACAGCAAGGTCCGGTGTAGCCAGGGCTGTCACATCCATTAGCTGGGGCTGGCAAACCTCAGCTCCTCTCTGCCTACATCAAGCTCATACACTTAACAAATAAAGAATTTAGAGTTGGAAATACAAGTAAATGGGGAAACAAGCCTGATCAGTCCCTTTGCAAAAGACAAGTAACTCATAAATAGACCTAAGAAAAGTGCTGCTTTAATAGTAAATTAGGAATAGGAATTCAAACAATAAAATGCCAGTGACCCATTGTTAAGTATTTGAAAACAATGAGGTCTTTCTTCCCAGCACATTCTTGTTTTTTGGCAAGGGAGAAAGGGATGAAAATGGACATTAAGAGCCTTACGATCCAACATGTCCATTGATCACATAATTTTAATTCTAGGAATTTATCCTAAGAAAATCATTGACCAAGAGAATCTAAGCATACATTTAGGCTTGTATATAATACAAATAAATCACACTCTCATACTGTAATTCAGTTATAAAAATACATGCAATAAAGTACTCTGTGATGATTGAAAGTGATTCTGCAGAGTTCTATCTACCAGAATGGGAAGATGTCCCCAGAATATTAACAATGCCGGTAATTGGGATTTGCATAGTTGGACCCATTTTTCTTCAGGACAGCAAGTGTATCCCCATCCATGCCAATGCATAGAGAAAATCTAGGGGGTGGGCAGCAAAATTTTCAGAACCATTTTCTCTCACTACTAGAACATGGAATTCTCATTTTCTTCTTTATAGTTTTCTGATGTTCAGCTTTTTTTTTTTTTTTTTTTTTTTTGAAACAGTGAACATGTCTGGCTTAGAAATCCTGGAAAAAGAAAATCATGAGGTAATTTATACCAAGGAGCGTAAAGCCAAGAAAGTAATACTCTAGCTAGAAAAAGCAATGCTAAGGTTACAAACTTGTAAGTTCTGCTCCTGAATTTACTTTGTCCATGAGCTTTCCTTAACATCTCTTGAAGAATCTCCTGAGAGCTCAACAGCATCCTTTTATTTTTTTCTCCCCCTTTCTTCTTCACTGTTGATGCACCCTATACACACCCTCTCCTTCGTTCCCACCAGCACCTGTTGAGACAGACCTCTACTAGCCTTTCCACCTGTAAGAGAGCACTCGGGGATGGAGTCGGCAGGAAGCCCAGAAAAGCCTCATTACCCTTTGGCTCCCTTCTCCAGGAGAGGCACTCAGAGTGGAGTTTATCACTGAGGTCAGATCCTGTGTTCAAATCCCAGCCCCATTCCCATCACTGCGTGGCCTCAGACAAATGACTTCATTTCCATTTTCCATGTTCCCATTTCCTGGCCTGCAAGAACAAATCAGATGAAAATGGTAAGCACAATCTTCCTCTCTCTCCACTTCCCTTATCCATACATATTCTAGAACATACCAGACACCATTATACATCCTCAAGTCTCTGAATAAAGTGTCAGAACATTTGCATATAACCTATGTGTATTCACCTTTATTATTTTTAATTTTAATTTTAGAATATTTTAAATCACAAGTTACAGAGTTTGCACATACCTTTCAGTGTGAACCTCTTCTGTTAGCATTTTTTGTCAATATTCTTCAACTACACCCAACTTCTCACCTTTTTTTAATCTAAATTCCAATACTCCCATTCCTCCTCCTCTTATACACATATTTTTGAGATTTATTTGAAATCCACAGTTACAGAGAGAAAAGAAGAAATGGAGGCAGGGAAGGAGGGAGTAAGCAAAGGAAGATCTTCCAATCTCTGGTTCACTCCCCTAATGTCTACAATAAGCAGGGTTAGGCCAGGCCAAAGCCAGGAGCTAGGAACTCCATCTGGTCTCCCATATGGATGGTAGAGGTCCAAGTACTCAGGCCAGATTCCAGTCCTCCCAGGTGCATCAGCAGGGAGCCAGGATGTAAACCGGCATTTATATGGGACACCAGTGTTGTAGGCAGCTTAGCCTGGAGTGTCACCATGCCACCAGCTCCCTCATATATGCTGAAATTCATCCCAATTACTTACAATACTAAATACAATGGAAATGCTGGGGAAATAGTAGCTGTATTGTTTAGGGGATAATGACAAGAAAAACAAGCGTGCACATGCTCAGTACGAAAATTTTTTTTGAGTGTTTTCATTGGCTGAATCCCAGGTTCTGAGTCCATGCACACAGAGAGCTGCTCTCCCTTCCCTCCCCCTCCCTTAGGGGCTGCTGCCAAGGAAGAGTACCTGGAAGGCATGAGAACAGCACCTGGCACGCTGAGCACGTTCAAGGCTTACTGTGGCATTTTTACTCTCCACGTGGCTCACAGTCGCCTGCTTCCCGTATGAAGCCCTGCATGGGAGTTTCACGTACCTGGGTTTGCTTCTGTGACAAAGTGCTCCTGGGAAAGTGCTCCACCAACCGGTTCCTGCCCCTCCTCCCTTCAGGTGCTTGTCCTGTGCACTGAATATTCACACTCTGAATGTTGACTGAATACACACCCGTCACAAAGGCTGCTGAACTGGTGGAGTTAAAACGCCAATCCACCTCCACTGCCTCCCCTAAATCCACCTCTACTTCCTATCTAGGATGTAGGTAAAGAGATATGAATATATTCAGAGATAAAAATCAGTAAGTCCATTGGCTTTCAGCATGCATGTGGTGCTGTGCTAATATGTTGGACCTTATATCACTTTAACTTTTTGTCATGTAGAAAGTATACTTGTGGCATTGTTAGACAAATGTTCTGCTCCCCAAGAAGGTGATGAACAAGTGGACAAAGGTAGTTGGTACTTAAACTAAGAACAAAGATACCTTTGTCTCAGGGTCCGGGGCAATGTCTCAGTGGTTAAATCCTCACCTTGAATATGCCAGGATCCCGTATAGGCACCAGTTTATGTCCCAGGTGCTAAACTTCCCATCCTGCTCCCTGCTTGTGGTCTAGGAAAGCAATCTAAAATGACCCAAAGCTTTGGGATCCTGCACCCACGTGGGAGACCCAAAGGAAGCTCCAGATTGTTCAGCTCTGGCCATTGCGGTCACTTGCTTGGGGAGTGAAGCAGTGAACCAAAGGCCTTTGTCTTTCCTTCTCTCTGTAAGTCTACCTTTCCAGTTAAATAATAATAACAATAAACCTTAATAAAAATACCTATGTCTCAGAGTATCAAAGTTCAGTCCTTAGTGTCATTTCCTGACTCCAGCATCTGGCAAGTTTTGCAAAATGACTTTGGGAAAAGCAAGCTAATGTTTCCATCTTTTTTTTCACTATATAACTATCCATAGTGCTAAGTATGATACTTATTGAATCTAATTATTATGCAGTCAAAATAATTGGAAGCATCTTATAATCAATAATGTCATTATTGACAGTCTTTGATTTTTGGCTGCATAATAATGTTTCCATCTTTTTTTTTAAAGATTTATTCACTTTATTACAGTCAGATATACAGAGAGGAGGAGAGACAGAGAGGAAGATCTTCCGTCCGGTGATTCACTCCCCAAGTGAGCGCAACGGCCGGTGCGCGCTGATCCAAAGCTGGGAACCAGGAACCTCTTCCGGGTCTCCCATGCGGGTGCAGGGTCCCAGTCCTTGGGCCGTCCTCAACTGCTTTCCCAGGCCACAAGCAGGGAGCTGGATGGGAAGTGGAGCTGCCGGGATTAGAACATGCGCCCATATGGGATCCCGGGGCGTTCAAGGCGAGGACTTTAGCCGCTAGGCCACGCTGCCGGGCCCAATGTTTCCATCTTAAAGCCAGCATTGAGAGTACCATTGCTCTGTGGCAGGTGCTGTTAGAAGTGCACCCCAAATGTAAGCTCAATGGACCGATACAACAGCCCCAGGACCTTTCAGTTACTGTCCTCCCTCTACCCACCTCTGCCCCCCAGTTCACATCTAGACAAGATTTACCTGTTCCCTTGCAAATGCACGCTACTATTTATTGAAATGGACTGTCACATACAGGCAATAAAATATGTGTAAAATTTCAAAATACATTTGAAGGTCAACATGATTCTATCCACCAGCTATCTGCAAATTAGTGCAATATTCTTATCACAATTGTCCCATGGATGCCTTATTCATAAAATGGGACCCAACAGATTTAAAGGATTGTTAAAGAATAATTTTATATCTGTCTTCGAGATGAGCTAACGTGAGGGCAATTTATCATTTTGTCCAATTAATTGACCTAAAGAAGGCAGCTGACATCAATTAAATAAGCAATCGGAAAGAAGAGCCAAATTAACTCCTGATACGTTGACCTCTAAGAGGCTGCTCATGTACCCTGACTGGTTGAAAGATCTTAGCCAGCCTGTGCAGCCATACATTATTCATTACCTACGGCTATGATACGAAGGATTTTCCTGCCTTTTACATGTGAAGTGTGCAGACTAACCACTGTGGATTAAAAATCACTTTGTACTTATTTGTGGCCTTTTTTCTTGTCACGCCCCCCTCTGCCAGTCAATTGAGTGATGGCTTGGAACCAAAACCTTTGCCTAGACATGATCTGCTGCTCCCTCTCAACCCGGCCAACCTGACCCGTCAGGACATGACAAATATGCAGACTCAGCTATGCTGTGTGCTTCCTAAACACAGGCTCTGAGCGAACATGACAAATTACGTGGAATACATACAACACTTTAAATCAGTTTCACCAGTTGTGATTCAAACAGGCTCTCCACCGCATTAAATGAGTCATGGATTTTCCCAGCTGGTCTGAGCAAAGTTCAAGCCACATTAAGAGAAAACAAAGTCTATCCTTAGCTAATCACAGATCTGAGATAGATGGGGGAACAGGGGAGGCACAGCAGGGCATTCTGCACCAAGGAGGAACTGTCTGAGCCTGTCTGAGAAGACAGTGGGCTGTGGCCTTCTGGACAAATCTATTCCATGAGGGCCTACAATGTTTTTATGGGAAAGGACTTTTAAGAAAGGGACAGTGAGACAGGTTGGAACTGGCAGAAAAACAAAGCGCTTGTTAGAAAGAGGGATCTGTACTCCTTTCTCTGTGTGGGAATTTGATGTGGGTGTCTGAGTGTGTGGGTGAGGGGAGAAAGGGAAAATTGGTTAATACAGTAGCCCCTGTAGTCCCTTGGCCTTATCTGCAGATTCACTTTCTACAGTGACAATCAGGGTGCAAAACATGAAATGGGAAATACCACATTATGATACTGAGAGAGAACACCACATATACTTCCTTGAAAAAAATTAACTTAGTTCTTTGAAAGGCACAGTGTCAGAGAGAGGGAATTGGGAGCAATAGAGAGAGAGAAAAGGAGAGAGTCTTCCATCCTCTGGTTCACTTCCCCAAATGATCAGAATATCCAGGACTACGCCAGATCAAAATTAGGAGTCTGGAACTCCATCAGGCTCTCCCACGTGGGTAGCAGGAGCCTAAGCATTTGGGCCATCTTGTGCTGCTTTCCCTGGCACATTAGCAGGGAACTAGATGGGAAGTGGAGCAGCTTGGACCTCAACTTGTGTTTATACAGTACTGGCTTCACTCACCAGCCCCTACACTTAACTATTATTACACTATATTGCTGTAAGTGTTCTATTGCTATGAGCTATAAGCTTTTAATGTACCTCATTTATAATTTGAAGTTTCTCATGGGTAGAGTTGTTTAAAATAATTATAGAAAATAAAATTAGAACCACATTTTTAAATTTGTTATTTTTACTTGTGAGACAAGTTGACAGATCTTCCTTCTGCTGGTTCACTCCTCAAGACTCCCAACAGCTGGGACTGACCCAGCTGGAGCCAGCTTCTGGGAACTGCATCCAGTCTCCCAGCTGGGTGGCAGGATCCCAGCTCTGGGAGCCATCTCATGTCATCTCCCAGACTGTACATTACCAGGAAGCTTGAAGCAGAAATGAGCTGGGACTCAAATCCACACACTTCAGCATGGGACATAGGCACTCACCCATAAAGTTTATTTGCATGAAAATAAAAAGAAATCTATTTTTTCATTATATGCCTTGCTCATGAAGTTTAAGACCCTGCAATTGCCACAGACAAAATTTTGTACCAAAGTAAGTATCTTTTAATTCTATATTCCACAAACTTTTTGAAACAGTCTAATACCTATTGGCAAAAACAGATAGCTGTGAGATTCAATCCTATTCCTCTTTTCAGGCATCCAGTGGAAGTCTTGGAAAATGTCCCCATTAATAAGGAAAGACCACTCTACTGCAAATGCTGTGCCACTGAGCGCTGAGAGGGAATGAGACACGAGACAGAGCTCCGGCACTTCTCAAATGAGTCTATCATATGGAAGCTCAGATGCCATCTCCCCGCAGAGCATCAGCCACTTGGGTGACTTGGGTGCCTATGCCAGGAAACAGGTGGCAGCTTGTGATGCGCAGGGGCATCGCAACAAGAAGGACCTGGCAGAAGGTTCTAGAAGGTAGGACCATCATCTGATGCATTCCCAGGCACAGCAGCAGCGAGCTGGATCAGAAGCAAGACATCAGGTCTTTAACTAGTGATCCAATATGGAATGCAGACATCTTAAGCAGGAGTTAAACTCACTGCGTTGCACACTGGATTTTAAATCAGGTAGTCAGATAGGTGAAAAGTATAAACCACTTCAGATTAGAAAACAGAATCTGGAAGGCCAAAGAGTTGGGAAGGAGACAGGCTGATGACAGTTTCCCCCATTCCTATCCATTACTCTGCAACAAGTAGTGCAAGATAGAGGCCAGTACTGTGGCAGAGTGGGAAAAGCTGCCACCAACAATGCTAGCATCTCATATGGGTAGCAGTTTGAGTCCTGGATGCTCCAATTCTGGTCTGTCTCCCTGCTAATGCGCTTGGGAAAGCACTGAATGATGTCCTAAATTCTTGCATCCCTATACCACATGGAAGACCCAGATGAGGCTTCTGGCTTCCATATGACCCAGCCCTGGCTTTTGTGGCTACTTGGGCAGCAAACCAGCACATGGAAGATCAGATGGAATATCTCTCCCTCTCTCTGGCACTCTGCTTTCAGATAAATAAAATAAATCTATAAAGAAAATACTAATATGCATTTGAAATCCCTTATTACTTCCCTAATTCCCTAATTGATTTCATTTGACATTGTTTCCATAGCCTTATTATATTATTTTTAAGCAACAAGAAAAGAAATTAACTGTAAAAAAGAGAAGATTTTTTTTAAATGGCAGAGGCACCATGATGTACATGGTATTTCCTGTGCGGGACTGTGTCTACCACGAAATCCAGTCCACTACTCTTCTCTTTAAAATCTCCCTCCCAGGGCCCGGGTGCATGGCCTAGCGGCTAAAGTCCTCGCCTTGAATGCCCCGGGATCCCATATGGGCGCATGTTCTAATCCCGGCAGCTCCACTTCCCATCCAGCTCCCTGCTTGTGGCCTGGGAAAGCAGTCGAGGACGGCCCAAAGATTTGGGACCCTGCACCCGTGTGGGAGCCCCAGAAGAGGTTCCAGGTTCCTGGCTTCAGATCGGCGCAGTACCGGCCGTTGCGCTCACTTGGGGAGTGAATCATCGGATGGAAGATCTTCCTCTCTGTCTCTCCTCCTCTCTGTATATCTGACTTTGTAATAAAAAAATAAAATAAAATAAATCTTTAAAAAAAAAATCTCCCTCCCCACAAGCTAATCTCACCAACACGGAAGCAGGTTCTCCATTCTTAGTTATCTGTTATCTGGTTCCATATGTGTTACAAGGCAGCTCTCATGTCCTGCTTAACAATGTGTGTGTGTGTGTGTGTGTGTTCTACAAGCTTTTTTGCAACCACAGTAGTGCGGAATTTCAAACTGGTGACAAAAGCAAAATTGTAATATCTTAATGGAAGCAAATTTTAAATTCATGTACACTGATGGTTCATTAAAATGCTATTTGTCAGGCTAGTGCTATAACATATTGGTTTAAACTGCAGCCTTTAGCGCTGGCATCCTGCATCAGAGAGGCAGTTTGCGTCATCACTGCTCCCCTTCTAATCCAGTTCCCTGTTAATGCACTGGGACAGTAACAGATAATGGATCAACTTCTTGAGCTTCTGCCACCAAAATGAGAGCCCCAGATGGAGTTCTGGGCTCAGTTTTGGCACAATCAGCCCTGGCCATTGTGATCAGCCCTGGTCAGAGAGTAAAACAGTGACTGGGAGATCTCTCTAGTGTGTACAGACCAACGTGTGTGTGATCTTGCTCTTGCTCCCAATCTCTGTAACTCTTCCCTTCAAATAAATAAGAAAATCTTTAAAAATACTATTTGCCTTTGTAATAACATCTTCCATTGCAGTAAATATATGTGATCTACATCACAACATAAAGATACTTGAGATTTTTTAAGAGGTCTTCAAAAGCTCATGAAAAATAAGTATTATTTAAAAACTTCACATGAACTTCAAAATTTATTTACAGCACAATAAACTTATAATTTCAATTCATTGTCCATGGCATTTCAAGTCACCTTGTACCATCATCTCTCTGTACCTGTGGGTTCCAAAACTATAGATTCAATCAACCACTGATAAAAAAATATTTGGAAAAATTCCATTGTATCTGTACTGAGATGCACACTTTGGTTCTAAACAATATCACACACCATTTACATAGCACTCACATTGTAATCACTAGAAAATGTAGAGATGATTTACAATATATAGGAGTGTGTACACAGATCATTGCAAATACCACCCTATCTTTATAAGGGATTTGAGCATCTTTGGTAAAAGGGGGTGTGGACACTCTTGCAGTCAAGCCCTCACAGAGAATGGAGGATATGTGATTGCTTGCTTTCAGTTCACAACAACCCACAGCTCATTTTTTCACAACCTGGATGATGGCCATTGCTCTCAGCCAGTGAACTGAAGGGACAGATCCTATTTACGCTCTGGGCCAATGGGAAGGAAATATCCTACTCTGAATTATCCCAACCAGTGAGCCCACCCCCTGCTTCCCAGGCTTGTGTGTATTATACATGTCTGTTGTTCAGTTTTATCTCCCCTTCTCCCACATATTTGCATTCTGTTGAGTGATTTTTACCCATTGTGGATGATAAAAATTGCACGAATCACTCAAGTGGTGAAATACACAAATTTTATGACAACTCACAAGAATCTTCCAGAAAATGATCAAGATAGGGTCAACATTACTGCCTAGCACATAAATCTGCCACCTGCAATGCCAGATCCCATATGAACACAGGTTTGAATTCAAGCTACTTTTTTTCTGATCCAGCTCCTTGCTAATGCTCGTGGAAGGGTAGCAAAAATGGCATTAAGGACTTGGGCCCTGCCACCCAAATAGGAGATCTGCGTGGAATTCCAGGATCCTGACTGTGGTCTGGCCCATGTCTGGCCATCGAGGCCATTTCAGATAATAACCAGTGAGTAAAGATCTGTTTCTGTCTCTCTGCAAATTGTGCGCCTCCACAGAATAAGATCCAAAGCTGTTTCTTTTCCTAGGTGTGTCAAAACCAGAAGCTCCTGGGCCTGCAATGGCTCCACTGGTTAATTCTTGGCCTGCAAACACTACCTTCTCATATGGGCACTGGCTCATGTCCCAGATGTTCTACTTCCCATCCATCTCCCTGCTGATGGCCTGGGAAGGCAGTGCAGGATGGTCAAGGCCTTGGAACCCTGCATCTGAGTGGGAGACAGCCACAGGGTTCACATTCACCCCTCAGTCTTGTGCATATCTTTGCTCAGACACTCTTCTCTTCCAGGTCCTCTCCCTACTGCTGTCTCACTGACCCTCCTCCTTGTCATTTCCAAGGAAGCACTGATGACTCTTTTAGGAACCAGTGCAGATCAAATGACTCCAGGTTACAGCACAGCAAGGGGATTCCGTATTATGCAAAATGTCGGTTCACTGCAACTTTGTAAAAGGATCTTCTTTAGTCTAAAAAACACCTGTCATTTTTCTCCCATCATTAGCATTTGCTCCCTCTTGTAATAACAGACTAAGAGGAAATAGCCTTCTACAAGCTATTTGGTTCAATGGAATTGAAAATAATTGTTTCAGGTCCCAGTGGCCCACTCTATCACACAATCATCACGTGGTTGGCTCTTGTGGTTCATCCCCCAATTCAGAGGTCACATCCTCAGAGTCTTTCCCTGACCACCAATCAACACAGCTGCCCACACACTGGATCATACTACCCTGATTTACTGTCTCTGTTACATACGTCAAGATCTGGAGTCAACCCTGATGTTCATTCACTCATATTTGTTCTTGTTGTTGTTTGTCACTGTCTAGTTTCCATGGAATGTGAACTCCATAATTCTTTTCATGAGTTGCCAGAACTGGTTTTATTCCCTCATGTGTAGGAGTACGCATCCTCTCAATAACAAGTTTGGTATAGCTGTGTGATTTGTTCTAACCAGGTAAAATGGGAACCCTAGGATTCCGTGTCATTTCCAAAGGCAGACTTATAAACTTGCTACATAAAGATGAAGTGGCTATGGATGCATGTGTCCAAGGGAGATTTCAGCAGCAGGTGTTATTGACTCATATACACAGAGCCCCCAACTGGCCCTCACTGGGTTTGTGATGCAAATAAGAAATAAAGCTTTGTTGTACTAAATCAGAGACAGGGAGGGTGATTTGCTTTGTGGTGTTTCTACTGCAGCATAGTCTACCTATCCTGACTATACAGAGTCTTCAAAAATGTCAAGGATGGGGCCAGAGTTCAGAGGCGGCACGGTGTGGGGGGCTGCTACTTGTGACATCAAAAATCCCATATGAGTACCAGTTTGGGTCCCAGTTGCTCCACTTCCAATCCAGCTCCCTGCTTCCATTCCTGAGAAAATATCAGAAGCAGATTCAAGTAGTTAGGGACCCCTGCTACCTACTAAGAGACCTAGATGGAGTTCCAGTTTCCTAGTTTTGGCCTTGTCCACTCCTTGTCATTGCAGCCATTTGGGGAATAAACTAGTAATGAAAGAGCTCGAGTTCTCTCCCCCTTTCTAACTCTTTCAAAAACATAATAAATACATCAAAAATAAAAAGAAATGGACAAGGACTCGCAAGATGGCCGACATAGGAGGAAGACTGTGAGAGAGCTCACAGACAGAGAGGGCTAGAACGCGACAAAAGCGTAAGTGGAGCAGCATAGAACTACAGGGAGAAGAACGTGAAGTTCCCTGGACAGTGTGGAACCAAAAAAATCCACACAACTCGGAAGAGCAACCAGGGAAAAACAAAACGAAGGGCAGGGAAGACGACTTTCCGCTCCTGACCTGCTGAGTCACCTTTGAATGCAGACGCTGAAAGCCGCAGACCGACCCGCAGACGCTGAAAGCCGCTGACCGACCCACCCGCAGACACTGAAAGCCGCCGACCGACCCGCAGAGGCTGTGGCCGTGAGGACCGGCGGTGATCGGGACCTGCTGGCATCTGCTCACCCTGGTCACCAGGACCCGCCAGGACTCCCCCCGCTGCGGACACCAGGACCCTGAGTCACCGGGACCCGCCGGCATCCGCCCACCCTGGTCGCCAAGCCCCGCCGGACCGCTGCAGCCTCCAGGTTCCACCCGCCTACACCCGCCGAGACCAGCAACGGACGCAGCAGTCGGGAGACACATCCGCGGCGAGGGTTCCCACCAGAGGAAGAGGCAAACTGCAAGAACCTGAGGTTTGAGTGAGTTGGGTGGGGACAGTGGTGGGTTGGAGGCTTCGGGAGTTGGCCCCCCAGGGGCATGCACAGAGCCTGAACACAATTGGTGCTCGTCTCCCCGCCCCTCCCCCCCCGAGACTCCAGCGTCTAGAGACACAGGGCGAGTGCCTTGAAACTGCCAAAGCTGTGTCTGGGAGAAAGGCAAAAGGCACACTGAATACTCCCCCGTGCCTTTGCGGTCTGGCACTCAGCTGGGCGGTGCTATCCCACAGGAACCCAAGCAAGCCTCTGGGCTGGGCAGTCCCGTGCTAGCGCTGGGGCGGTCAGTCCCCTGCAAGCGCTGGGGTGGGCGGGCCTGCGCAGGAGGCGCCTCCAGAGAGCACCTGGAACACCCCACGCCCTATAGTCCCATGCTCCGAGCCTTGTGATCCTGCACACAGGGGGCGCACACAGAGAGTGCCTTCACTCCCCCACGCCCTGTGGTAGCATACCTGTAGGGGACGAGCTGAGAGTGCGCTTTGAATCCGCTGGGCCCTGGAAGTGGCGCCCTGAGGTCCAGTGTTCTGGAGACGCACCAAAAGTGCCTTGAAAATTCCCACACCCTGCTACTCCACGCCTGCAGACTCCGATCTCTACAGGATAGTGCTTGGAGACCCCTCAGCACACTGGTGCCTAGGTCTCTCAAAAAAGAAACACTAACACAATGGGAAGAAATACCAGAAAAGGTAATGATCCAGATGAGAGTGCCAACACCCTACCAATAAAGAATCAAAAGCCAATGTCTATTTCGGAGATGCGAGTTGAAGACATAGAAGATCTACCAGACAAGGAATTCAAAAAAATAATGTTAAAATATGTCAGAGATAATGAGAAGAACTGGGAGGACTTCAAGGAATTCAAGAACCACATAACCTCAGAAATACAACAAACGAAAAGTAAAATCCTTGACTTAGAGCACAAAATTGAGAGCATAACCAACAGAACAAATACAGCAGAAGAGAGGATCTCTGAAACGGAAGACACACAAAACGAACATACCCAGTTCATTAAACAGCTGGAGACAAGTCTGAACAAAGCCAATAAGACCATACAAGAAATGAAAGACAACCTCAGAAAATCGAATATTAGGATTATTGGCCTTCCTGAAGAAGCGGAAAAAGAGTCAGGAATGCAAATGGTGCTCGACGAAATTATACAGGAAAACTTCCAAAACACTTGGAACATGAACCCAGCCCAAATCCAGGACGGTCAGAGGACTCCCAGCAGATATGACCCAAAGCGATCTTCACCCAGATATATGGTGCTCAAGTTCCACTCCAATGAAGACAAAGAAAGAATCCTGAGACAAGTACGAAGCAGAGAAAAGATCACATACCGGGGAAAACCAATCAGGATCACTGCTGACTTCTCTGAAGAGACTTTACAAGCAAGAAGAGAATGGACAAGGATCTTCCAAATCCTGAATCAGAACAACTGTCAACCAAGAATATTGTACCCAGCAAAGATCTCATTCGTATTTGAGAACGAAATCAAATACTTTCACAGCAAAGAGAAATTAGAAGAATATGCCAGCACAAAACGAGCTCTACAAAATCTCCTTAGAAATGCACTAAATCCAGAAAAAAAGGAGGTGAATCATAAGCAAAGATGGCAAACAGGAAGATCTCCCCACTAAAGTCCACACAAGGAAGGGCAATTACACAGATATCAACACCCACAAAAACAAGTATGGCAGGGCAAAATCACAACCTCTCAATTTTAACTCTTAACACAAATGGCCTGAACTCACCAATCAAAAGACATAGATTAACAGAATGGATTATCAAACAGCACCCAACTATCTCTTGCCTATAAGAGACACATCTAACCAGAAGAGATTCGAAGAAGCTGAAAGTGAAAGGTTGGAAACAGATATTTCATGCCAATGGACGAGAAAAAAAGGCTGGGGTAGCTGTCTTAATTTCAGATGATGTGGACTTCAATATGACACACATCAAAAAGGACAGGGAAGGACATTATATATTGGTGAAGGGACTGATCCATCAGGAAGTAATTATCATTGTGAACATATATGCACCAAATTCAAACGCACCTAGCTACGTGAAGCAATTACTCACGGACTTAAGGGGAGACATAGATATGCACACAATAATAGTGGGTGATCTTAACAGCCCACTAACAACAATAGACAGATCAACAAAACAAAAACTCAACAAAGAAACAACAGAGCTCATACACACAATAAAACAACTGGACTTGGTTGACATTTATAGAAGTTTTTATCCTAAGGCCACAGATTATACATTTTTTTCAGCAGTGCATGGCACCTTCTCCAGGATCGACCACATGATAGGACACAAAGCAAACCTAAATAACTTCAAAAAGATAGGAATCATACCATGTACCCTCTCAGACCACCATGGAATGAAGATGGAAATCAGCAATTCAAAATGCCCCAGGAAATACAGAAACTCTTGGAGGCTGAACAATATGCTACTAAACGAACAATGGATCAGAGAAGAAATTAAAGATGAGATCAAAAAATTTATGGAAACCAATGAAAACTCTGACACAACATTCCAAAATTTGTGGGACACTGCCAAAGCAGTGCTACGGGGTAAACTCATCACAATTGGAGCTCATGTCAAGGCCCAAGAGAGGCGCCAAATACAAGAACTAAACACACACCTCTAGGAATTGGAAAAACAACAGCAGAAGTGCCCCACACACAATAGGAAACAAGAAATCATCAAAACAAGGGAGGAAATCAACCAGATAGAAATAAAAAAAAACCATACACAAAATCAATGAATCAAAAAGCTGGTTTTTTGAGAAGATAAACAAGATAGACACCCCACTGGCCCGACTGACAAAGAAAAAACAAGAGAAGGCAAGAATTAACAGCATCAAAGATGAAAAAGGCAACATAACAACAGACACCGCATCCATTAAGGCCATAATTAGAAATTACTACAAAGCACTGTACTCCAACAAATCAGAAGATCACCAAGAAATGGAAAAGTTCTTAGACTTCTACCACCTGACAAAACTTAGCCCAGAGGCAACAAACGACCTGAACAAACCCATAACTGAAGCAGAGATTGAATCCGTGATTAAAGACCTCCCAACAAAGAAAAGCCCAGGCCCAGACGGCTTCACTACAGAATTCTACAAAACATTCCGAACAGAACTGACCCCAATCCTCTACAAACTCTTCAAAACAATAGAAAAAGAGGCAACCCTTCCGAACTCATTCTATGAAGCCAACATTACCTTAATCCCAAAACCAGACAGAGAACTAACAGAGAAGGAAAACTACAGACCTATCTCTTTGATGAACATTGATGCTAAGATTCTCAACAAAATCCTAGCCAACAGAATTCAAAAACACATCAGACAGATCGTTCATCCAGATCAAGTAGGATTCATCCCTGGAATGCAGGGATGGTTCAACATTCGCAAACCCATAAATGTGATACACTATATCCAAAAACTGAAAAACAAGAATCACATGATAGTATCAATAGATGCAGAAAAAGCTTTCGACAAAATCCAACACCACTTCCTACTAAAAACCCTAACCAAGGTAGGCATAGATGGAAAAATCCACAACATAATTAAAGCCATTTATGAAAAACCCAACGCCAGCATCATACTGAATGGAGAAAAGCTGGAACCCTTCCCACTGAGATCTGGAACAAGACAGGGATGTCCACTTTCTCCACTGCTATTCAACATAGTCCTAGAGGTACTCGCTGAGGCCATAAGACAAGAAAAAGAAATCAGAGGAATCCAAATGGGAAACGAAGAAGTCAAACTCTCACTATATGCAGATGATATGATTCTTTATGTAGAAGAGCCAAGAGACTCAATACAGAGACTGCTAGAACTTGTACGAGAGTTTGGTAGAGTGGCAGGGTACAAAATTAATGAACAAAAATCAACAGCCATAGTGTATGCGAACAGCCCCAAGATGGAAAAAGACTTAACCAGCAAGATACCATTCAAAATAACAGAGAAAAGTATGAAATATCTGGGAATAAATCTAACCAAAAATGTAGGAGACTTATTTGAAGAAAACTACAAACTACTTAAAAAAGAAATTGAACAAGACCTCAAAAGATGGAGTAACATCCCATGCTCCTGGATAGGTAAAATCAATATCATTAAAATGTCTATACTGCCAAAAGCAATATATACATTCAACGCAATCCCAATCAAATTGCCCAAAACATTCTTCATGGAACTGGAAACAATGATCCAAAGGTACATCTGGAAGCACAAAAAACCACGGATAGCTAGAACCATCCTGAAGAACAGGAAGTTAGCAGGGGGAATCACAGTTCCGGACCTCTGGACATACTATAGGGCAGTGGTTATCAAAACAGCGTGGTACTGGCACAAAGATAGAGAGGAAGATCAATGGAGCAGAATAGAAACACCAGAAGGAAACCCACACAGATACAGCCAAATAATCTTTGACAAAAAGACAAACGACAATCCAGGCAAATGGGAAGGTCTGTTCAATAAATGCTGTTGGGACAACTGGTTAATAGCCTGCAGAAACAAAAAAATAGATCCACATCTCTCACCATACACTAAGATCAGATCTAAATGGATAACAGATGTAAACCTACATCCAGAAACCTTCAAACTTTTGGAAGAAAATGTTGGAAACACACTGGAACACATAGGGGTAGGCCCTCACTTCCTAAAAAAGACTCCAAATGCAGTAGAAATCGAGACCTAAATAAACAATTGGGACCTCATCAAACTAAGAAGCTTCTGTACAGCTAGAGAAACAATCAACAAAGTAAAAAGGCAACCCACAGAATGGGAGAAGATCTTCGCACACGACATAGGTGATAGAGGGCTGATCTCCAGAATATACAAAGAGCTACAAAACAACCAAAATGTCAAAACAAACAAGCCACTCAAGAAATGGGCACGGGAAATGGGCAAACACTTCACAAAGGAACAAACCCAAATGGCAAATAAACATATGAAAAAATGCTCAAGTTCCCTGGCAATAAGGGAAATCCAAATTAAAACATCAATGAGGTACCACCTAACGCCAGTAAGACTGGCCCACATGAATAAAAGCACCAACAACACTTGTTGGCGAGGTGGCGGGGAAAAGGGATCCCTACTCCACTGCTGGTGGGGCTGCAGGCTGGTACAGCCTCTATGGAAATCAGTATGGAGAATATTCAAACAACTCAAATTCAACATACCGTATGATCCAGCAATAGCACTCCTAGGAATATATCCAGAACAATTGTTTTATGAGAAACCAACATGCACTCCTATGCTCATAGCAGCACAATCAGTAATTGCAAAAACATGGAAGCAACCAAAATGCCCATCAACAGAGGATTGGATAAGAAAGCTATGGTTCATCTACTCCATGGAATACTACTCAGCTATTAAACAAAACAAAATGCAGTTCTTTGTGGCCAAATGGGCCAAACTGGAAACCATAATGCTAAGGGAAATGAGCCAATCCCAAAAGGTTAAATACCACATGTTTGCCTTAATTTAAGATGATATGATGTTATGTATAACATGTTATGTTTTGAATGTTATATGTTGTGTATAAACTAAATTGAAGTATAGGTGAGGTGGTCACAGAAGGTGGCTGGGAACTCGCATTTACTTTTAACATATTGGTTACTCATTACTATGTCAATTAATTCCATAATGATGTAAATTTTTGATGATGGTATGTTGGAGCTTTCAATTGACTGGGATAATACTCTGCTAGCTCTGTCTTCAGACCAGAGAGGGTATACCTAAGAAGCCGTTGAACTTGACGGGACAATAAGATGCTGGACTCTATGTTTGGTATATGCTTGCAATGGGGGAATCTCAACTGAACTTGAGCTGTGATTATGCAACAAGGTGGAGGAATCCACCATGGTGGGAGGGTTTGGGGAGGGGTGGGAGAACCCAAGTATCTATGTAACTGTGTCACATAATACAATGTAATTACTGAAGTTAAATAATAAAAAAAAAGAAATGGACAAAATGACTTTATAAGAAATATGTATAATGTAAAAATTATGTTTGGATTTCAATTTTTTTGCACCAAAAAAATGTTTAACTTTTGATTTCATTTCATTCTGATTCATTTCATTTCATTTGTTGAATTTATTTTTCTCTTATTGCTGCTACAACAAATTGCCATACACTTAGTTGCTTTAAATATCACTCATCAATCATCTTCCAGTGCTGGAGGTTAGAGACCTAAAATGAATCTTATGGAACTAAAATTGTCAGGGACCATGTACATGCCTTAGCAAGTGGCCCCTTCCTGTATCAACAAAACACATCCTTCCAACCACTGCTTGTATCATTATATCTTCTTCCTTTTGAATTAAACCCCTCTCTGTTCCTCTTGTAAATGCTCTTACAATCGCCACAGGCCCATCTAAATAATCCAGGATACTCTTCCTAATCAAGAGATCTTTAATCCATCTGTGAAGTTCATGTCACCATGTAACACAAATTATTCAGAGCTGTGATAATCAGAATATAGATTCCTTATGAGAAGATGTACTATTGAGTTCACCACAGTAACTAATGTGGTGATAAATCTACCACACCAAGAATAGTACTTCCCACACAAAGGGCACTCACTCAGTTTGGGGGGTAAAATAAATGAATGAACACACTATGCTAGAATAATAGAACAGAATAGAATGTAAATAGATTTTTTTTTGAGTCAACAGCATTTGTGAGTCTAGCTACAGATCACAAAATACAGGTTCTGAAATGTCTGTTTAAAATGTAGTGTCTTTGTGTCTACAGATGGTAGTGACAGTCTAACTTCAACTTCAAAATAAATAAATAAACAAAATTCTGGTTGAGAGGGACCGATAGCATAACTTTCCTCTGTGGCAGGGGAGGGAGTCAGGAGGTGGTGTTATTTGGTTCCCATTTGGTTCTGTCACTCAGAGTCTTCTCCATTCAGTTTATGAATTTCTCAGCTGGAACAGCAGACACACCAGGACCCTCACACTTTCCATACATCCTTGTGTCCCACATGATGTGACTGAGCGAACACTGGGTTTTTAGCTATTTTGGGGTTGTACCCCTAGCTCCATAACTATCAACTGCATGATCTTGTGCAATTCACACAAATATGCTGTACCTCTTTCCCTCACCTGTAAGGAGCTGAGAGTGCTGCGATGATTCCAAGTGCTATAAATGCAGCTTGCACACAATACATAGAGCGACGTCAGCACTCTTTAAGCACCACCTTCTGTCCTCGTATCCTTCTCACTTCCATCTTCTCACATCTTTACACCAAAGTCGGGGAGATCTCAAGTTGTTCTTTTCTCTACTGTCACGTTAGAGAAGTGTGACATTGTGATTCTTCCCTAAGGAAGCAAAAGTTCTGTGGGCTTCTGCTAATGCCCAAGATCTAAGCTAATGCATCTGAAATAATGCATCGTGGACTGTAGTCAGGGTCAAGGACCTCAGCAACCGTTGTTACCTCTCTTGGCTAATACTCTTTTGAAAACTTGTGGCAAGAATCTTTCTGAAGTACACATATTCATCGACTTCCAATGGAATTATATTCCCACAAATCCATTATGGGTTCATAATGGTGTAAATAGAAAATACATTAACATCCCTGGCCTCCCCAAGACCCTTACTCAGCAGTACAGAGGCTGACCACAGAGATACTTGCCACTGTCCTGCACCATGTTACAGCATCACACCACAAATCCATAGCTCAGAAAAAGATCAAAATTTACAATGCAGTTTCTTCTGTATATATTTTGCTTTCTCCCATTGTGAAAATGAAAAATTTGGGATCCAGCAATGTGGCATAGCAAGTAAAGCCATGAGTTCCAGCTGTTTCACTTCCAATCCAGCTCCCTGCTAATGTCCCGGGAAAACAGCAGATGATCCATAAGCTTGGGCCACTGCACACATGTGGGAGACCTGGAAGAAGCTCCCAGTTTTCAACTGGCCCAGCACCAAGTGTTGCATCATTTGGGGGAGTAAACCAGCCAACAAACAGAAGATTAATTCTCTCTCTCTCTCTCTCTAACATTGCCTTTCAAATGAATAAATAAAATTTTTTTATTAATTACATTGCATTATGTGACACAGTGTTATAGGTACTGGGATTCCCCCCACCCCTCCCCAAACTCTCCCCCATGGTGGATTCATCCACCTTGTTGCAGCATTATAGTTCAAATTCAGTTGAGATTCTTTCATTGCAAGCATATACCAAGCATAGAGCCCAGCATCTTATTGTCCAGATAAATTCAACGGTTTCTTGGGGAGACCATCCCTGGTCTGAAGGTAGAGCTGATCAATTAAAAGCCCCAACATAACATCAGCATAAGATGCATCTTGGGGTGCTTGCAATTCCTATCAGAGTACAAATGTTCAAACAGCGGCTCTGTTCCTGGTTTCAGCTGCCTATTTATGTGTGCCCTGAGGGGAGGTGTGGCGGCAGAGCATGCAGCTCAAGTGCTTTTGTCTCTGCTCTTGCCGGCTGTCACTTTCACTCTTGTTCTTTCTCAAGCAAAATTTCAAAGACCAAAGCAATACCAGGAAGCCTACAGGCTCACACATTCACCAAAACGCACAAACCAAGGAACAAGAACCATTCCAATGCACCTTTGAGAGATCTTGTTTGAATTACTCTTTAACACCATTTTGTTTCAACAAACCACAGTTTCAGGCTGCCCAGTGGGCCCTTGCACAGATTTGCCAGGAGTCATGCAATAGTACACTTGCTGATTGTTGGGGCCAGCATTTTTACTGTGAATATACTAGGATAGACTCAACATGGCTACACACACTATACTACTCCTGACATGGAGATGCAGAGTCCAATTCTGCCCTAACAGCCTGGCTGATGTTAACGGTTTGCTTGACCACTAGCACATGGAGGATGTGATGTTCTGGAGCTGACGAGACTCAGTTCTAGAAAAGTTCATGACCTCCACCCAGACGACTTGACCTCTGCTTTCAACAGCACTGTGTCATCGGACAGACTTTCAGCTTCCTTGGGTTACCTTGCTAGACAGAGCATGGAAAGGGGAACTGGGAGACAGATGCAGCGTCCCACTTCCAGCTACGCCTGCCAGGGTGGCTTGCTCACAAGTGAAGGTTTCACAGAACCCTCTCACCAGCCCATCTGCAGCTAGCTATAGTCAGGTAACCTCATTCAGTGGCACACAAAATGAAGGCTGACCTTTCAAACACAAAATGATCTCTTCTGAGTTTGGGGGTGATTCCCTGGACAGTAATAGATAGCCAGAACAACTATTTAGTCAAGTACAGATTATTGGAAATGAGTACATTTTACTTTCATTCTTATTTAGAAGAAACTTTGCTGACTTTTTTGCTAAATATTCTGCTGGATATCAAAGAAAGAAATAATAATCAATACTTCTAGAATAAGTGTATCTTAATCTCTCTGTTCCTAGGATATTAAACATCCAGGAAAAGATTTCATTCTCATGGTGAATAGATACTGTTCTAATTTGTCATTTTCTTAAATATTTTTAAATGACAGATGTATAGTTAATGAATTTAATATTTCCATTAGCATTTTCCACAATGACTTCCTACAAAAAAAGAAAAAAACACGTGATGTCTACATGTACTCTACTCCATTTACATTATCTGTAGGCATATTAAAATCCACAGCTCAATAAAGTTAGAAAATACTTGGGTCTGGTGTGGTGGCTCTACAGGCTAAGCCTCTACCTGCAAGCATTGGCATCCAATATGGGTACCAGTTCTATTTTCCATCCAGCTTCCTGCTTATGGCTTGAGAAAGCAGCAGAGAATGGCCTAACTTCTTGGTCCCTGCACCCATATGGAAAGTCCAGAAGAGATTCGTGGCTCTTAGCTTCAGATCAACTCTGTTCCAGCCCTTGCGGCTATTTGAGGAATGAACCAGCAGATGGAAGATCTTTTTGTCTCTCTTCTCTGTAAATCTGCCTTTCAAATAAAAACAAACAAATAAATCTTAAGAAATTACTAACCAAAGGACAGCAAATGTGACACATTAGCAAGGTGGATCAGAAACACAGAAAGTAACTTGGACTTGAACCTGGCACTCTGACATGGGATGAGGGCACCCACATGGGAAACCCGGAAGAACCTCCTGAACCCTGGCTTTAGACTGGCCTAGCTCCAGACATTGTGGCCACTTGGGGAGTGAATCAATGGACAGAAGATCTTCCTCTCTGTCTCTTCTCCTCTGTATATCTGGTTTTCCAATAAAAATAAATAAATCTTTTTTTAAAAGATTCATTCTATCTATTTATAGGTATATGGATACATGAAATGTGTTGCAATTTATTAATAACATGGCAAAAGGCCCAGTTTATTTAAACAGGCAAAAGATTTGAATAGATATATTTAAACAAGAGATGTCGATAGCCAATACACAAGGAAAAGATAATCAACACCATCAGTCATGAGGAAAATACAAAGCCCTAATGAGATACCACTGCACATGCACTAGAAATCCATGCCAAAACGAAAAAGACCAATCATACTGATATCTGGAAAGAATGGGAAGCAACTGAATCTCCCAAGCAGAGGAGAATGCAAAATGATATGATTGCCTTTAGAAAGCAATTTGATATATTATGAAGTGAAACATAATACCTCCCATAAGATCAAATACAGTCTAAGAGAATTCCTTATCGCCTTTAATTCTTCAAAAATGTCTGTTTAGGAAATCTTAGCTTGTCTTCCCTGACCTAGAGGAGGTAGATGGGAAAGATTGGACTTTGCAAGAGGAAATGTGATTCCTTTGCCATTGTACTAGTAGCAGGGCCCAGTAGCAGACTGGAAATGAGGGCTCAGCACAATGGCTCAAAGATTAAATCCTTACCTTGCAAGCACCAGGATCCCATACAGGCGTCAGTTCATGTCTCAACTGCTCCACTTCCCATCCAGATCCCTGCGCATGGCCTGGAAAAGCACTTGAAGATGCCCCAAAGCCATGGGACCCTGCACCCACATGGGAGATCCAGAAGAAGCTCCTGACTCCTGGCTTCAGATAGGCCCAACTCCAGTCATTGTGGCTATTTTGAGAATGAACCAGCAGATGGAAGACTTTCTGTTTCATTCTTTCTGTAAATCTGATCTGCCTTTCTAATAGCAATAATAGATAGATCTTAAAAAGAAGAAGAAGAAGAATGGAAATGAAGTGAAGTTAGGGGTCAATGTCACCTACGTGGCAAGGACAGTTCAAAATCCATGGGAAGGCAGATGTTTGGCAGTATGTAAGACACTGCTTGAGACACCTACATCCCATTTTGGAGTACCTGGGTTTGAATCTTAGCTCTGCTTCAGATCCAATTTGCTGCTAATGCACAACCTATGAGAAAGCAGATATGGCTCAAGTACTCAGGTGCCTGCTACCCACAGGGGATATCCAGATGGAGCTCTATGGGCCAGGCTTTGACCTGACCCAGTCCCAGCTGCTACAAGCATTTGGAAAGCAAAGCTACAGTTGGAATATCTCCCTCTTTCTCTCTCTGCTCCCTCCTTCCTTCTCATTCCTCTGCCTTTAAAAGATAGATAGGTAGATAGATAGATAGATAGATAGATAAATAGATAATAGATTTTTTTTTAATTTGGAAAGAAGATTTATAGAGAAAAAAGTATTCCATTCCCTGGTTCACTTCCCAAAGCCACAAGGTCAGCAGTGGATTGGTCTGAAGCCAAGAACCAGGAGCTTCCTCCAGGTCTCCCAGGTAAGGGCAGGGGTCCAAGGACCTGAGCCACCCCCCACTGTTTTCCCAGTCTGTAAGCAGGAAGCTGGATCAGAAGTGGAGCAGCTAGAGCCGGCAGCACTGCAGGCAGAGGATTGTCCTGATATGCCCCCACACTGACAACTCAAAAATATTTTCAAGAACTAAAAAAATAAAAATTAAAATTCATTTACAGCCTTTTGCATGGAGTGCTGTTAACAGTTTTTTTCGTAACCCTTCAAACTGGAAAGACCTAAATATCTACCAATAGTAAACAGATAAAATCATTTCATTCAATCCATAGGATACTGCTAAGCAAGAAAAAAAAATGTATAATATTGATATACATAGAATGACTGAGTTGCGAGGTCATTGTGTTGGAAAAGACTCCAGAAATAAGGAAAACACATTATATATTCCATGTGAATACTATCCTAGAAAAATGAAAGCTAATTTATAGTGGCAGGAAGCAGTTACCTGGGCCCAAGAATGGGTACATCAACCACCAAAAGGTGGGGAGACAACTCAGAGGACAATGGAAATCCTCTGCTACTTGTGGATGGCTAGAGGAATGTATACACTTACCAAAGCTCACCAATTTGTGCTTGTTCATTTTGTGCAAATTAATTTAGACCCTTTTAAAATGCTATAAGTGATTATATTTCAGGAATCACACATATATGCCAAAAAAGTGTATGGGAACAAGTTTGATATTATTAAAACAGTGTTTTTTATTTGGAATAAGATTACCTATGATAGTATTATATTTGAATTCTGAAAGTTCTTTCCCTAACCAATGCTAATAGAAATGAACACACTATGTTGTATGAAGCTGAGTTAGTTGACAAAATGAATGGCTCTGTTAAGAACAAAAGCATTAATGTGAAGACATTGAATAAATGCAAGTGGAGATAAACATTATTCTATATCAATACAATTCTTAATGTATGATATAAAAGCTTCCAAAATCTAATCAGAAAACAGAAATCATTCAAATATTTTAAAAGGTGTGCATTCAATATAAGGAATTGTTTACACGAGGGATGAAAGTGTAACACAAAAGACAACAGGCAAAAAGGAGATGAGAGTAGAATAGAGTTAAGATATTTAGTTTTTCCCTGCCATTGAATAACATGACCAAGCCCTGACTGAGCTGAGGACAGAAGGATCCCTAAAGTAGCCTGTTCACAGGCCTCCCTTCCCTGGGGCCACCCTGGGAAGAGGCAGAATCCAAACATTTAAATATGGGGTCTAGAAGGTGGTGTATGGCCAGCACACACAGACAGGATCAGCACCGGCAGGTCCAGGCAGGAAGCAGCAGACGTGCCCCATGGTGATGATCATCCACCATCGGCAACTTCCTCATGCTGCGCCCAGCCTCCAGCCTCTCCTGGTGCCCCAAAACTCAAGGACCTGAACTCTTGAAGTCAACTCTACTAGCTTGCTCCTGCCAGATCTGGGGCTCAGGTGCATGGGGTTTAAATGGGTAATAATCATTTCAAAATGAGAAGATTCCATACACAAATTCAGGAAGACAAGACCCATTGGAGCTGAAAGCAGCCGCCCTTTCAGTGGTGAATGCCTTCTCCGTATGCCTCTGTCCCCCATACTTCCTACTGTTGCTCCTGCCTGCTTCACTCCCTCCCCTGGCCCATATCTTACTTACTTATGAAGCAAATGACATGGTTTTCTAGTAGTTTTCTGATCTCTTAAGAGTTTTCCCTGCCATTCGGCAGGGCTCAGTTCACCTGACCCAGGTCCAGAGGTCCACCTCCTTGGTGGGTGTCAGGTTCATGAGCCACAGAGGTGGGGAATCCAACAATGCTTGGGCCACCTGGCTCGGGTATTTGGACTTGCCTGTAAGAACATGTTCTACTTAATGAAAAAAAGTGGAGCAGTGGACACAGGCCCCATTGGAAAAGGAGAATATGGCAGCACATTTGATGCTGTAGCAGAAGAAAAACAGAACAAACTGGACAACTATCCCAAACAAATGATGACAACAAAAAATCTCAGTGAATGGAACCAATGGACATTGGGAGGGTGACATCATCCTTGGATCAGTGAAAACAGCAGCATTTCAGAACTATTCAAGCCACTTGGACAGAACTATCTGAATAGGTACACATTGAGACTCTGGGTTGATATGAGGTGGTGGTTCCTCATCCCTGGGTACTGGGACATGTAGAAAGTCATGAGTGGTTTCCTCCTTTGTCTCTCCCCTTCCCCCAGGAAGAACAAGAAGAAATAGCAAATTTGGAAGCAATGAGTTCATCCAATTTCCCCTAAACCTCAATCCTTCCCATCCTGATCAACCATGCAATCATTTTAAAATAATTTTTTAAAAAAAGACTTTTGCCTGCAAGAACCTGTGGTAAATATATTTTATTACTTTCTTTTTGCATCTTTCACGCCAATGTGTTACCAAAATTCTTTTGAAGTAGATGAATGTTAAAGAGAAGATACATTAGGTCAGGAAACAGCTTTGGGGAAGTCTACAGCTGCAGTTTCACTTCTGGGGAAATCTATCTCCTGTCTCCTGGAGCTGCCTTGGAACAGAGGCTCCTAGGCAGGTGCTGCTCACAGACCTGGAGCATTGAGTGTGGAGGAAGCACAGCAGGACACACACTTTTGTGGCTCCACTCCAAAATCTCTAGGCACAGTTGATCCCGTTCCTAACTGTCTTCATTCCCCCAAATCTTGGCCAACTGGCCTGCGCACAGCTGAAAGTGTTCCTGTCTGTACCGTCTGTTTATGCCTTTGTGATTAGTCCTAAACCACAGCAGGACAGGGTGGTCATTCTTAGCCAAAGCACACCAATTGTAAGCAACCTAAGTTCTTTTAGTGCTATTTTATGAAAGTGTAGCATCTTGAAAAATAAGCTTCTATCTTGGTCCATGAGAAGACTAGGATGGGGTTGTCTGAAAGGGACCCATCTTCTCTTATGTAGATACAGCCTTCCTTGAGTCTTCCCCCCTCTGTCTATCTAGCTAGCCTAAATTATTGTAAAGATTTTGGATTAATTCTGGCCAACGTGTCACTGGTAACATGCAGAAGAACCCACACTTCTCACTTTCAGAATAATCTTCCTACAGGTTATCTTTGAGAAACAGTACAGGCCAAAACTTATCATCACTATGCTCAAAGATCTAGGATAAAGAGAACATTGCATGACAAGTTCAACACTTGGCACAGAAAAAGAAAAAAAGCAACAATACCATTAAGTTTGCTATTTTTGGTAACATAGTTCATTATTGTTCCAAAATGCCATTGAGCAATGCAGAAGGGTCTTCCTTGATCCTCAGCTCCAGCCATGGCACAACAAGGTCTTGCTGGGCAGCTTGGAAAAGTTTTATGCGAAAGGCAGTGCCACCGAGAGACAAACAGACATGTCTTACTTCCATAAGTTCACTCCCCAGATGCCCTCAATAGCTGAGGCTGGGGTGGGCTGAAGCCAAGGAGTTAGAACTCAGTCAAGGTCTCCCTTGTGAATGGTTGTTGAGCTATCACCTGCTGTTTCCCAAAGCACACACCAGCAGGAAGCTAGACTCAGAAGCAGAGACAGTACTTGAACCCCAGCACTCCAGTACAGGAGGCAAGTGTCCCAAGGGGCAGTTTTATCACTCGCTATGCCTATGCCCACCCCCACAATTTACACTTTTAAAATGTAATAGAGTCTTTTTTAGGAAGTGAGGGCCTACCCCTAAGTGTTCCAGTGTGTTTCCAACATTTTCTTCCAAAAGTTTGAAGGTTTCTGGATGTAGGTTTAGATCTGTTATCCATTTAGATCTGATCTTAGTGTATGGTGAGAGATGTGGATCTATTTTTTTGTTTCTGCAGGCTATTAACCAGTTGTCCCAACAGCATTTATTGAACAGACCTTCCCATTTGCCTGGGTTGTCGTTTGTCTTTTTGTCAAAGATTATTTGGCTGTATCTGTGTGGGTTTCCTTCTGGCGTTTCTATTCTGCTCCATTGATCTTCCTCTCTATCTTTGTGCCAGTACCACGCTGTTTTGATAACCACTGCCCTATAGTATGTCCAGAGGTCCGGAACTGTGATTCCCCCTGCTAACTTCCTGTTCTTCAGGATGGTTCTAGCTATCCGTGGTTTTTTGTGCTTCCAGATGAACCTTTGGATCATTGTTTCCAGTTCCATGAAGAATGTTTTGGGCAATTTGATTGGGATTGCGTTGAATGTATATATTGCTTTTGGCAGTATAGACATTTTAATGATATTGATTTTACCTATCCAGGAGCATGGGATGTTACTCCATCTTTTGAGGTCTTGTTCAATTTCTTTTTTAAGCAGTTTGTAGTTTTCTTCAAATAAGTCTCCTACATTTTTGGTTAGATTTATTCCCAGATATTTCATACTTTTCTCTGTTATTTTGAATGGTATCTTGCTGGTTAAGTCTTTTTCCATCTTGGGGCTGTTCGCATACACTATGGCTGTTGATTTTTGCTCATTAATTTTGTACCCTGCCACTCTACCAAACTCTCGTACAAGTTCTAGCAGTCTCTGTATTGAGTCTCTTGGCTCTTCTACATAAAGAATCTACATAAAGCAGTAGAAATCAAGACCAAAATAAACAATTGGGACCTCATCAAACTAAGAAGCTTCTGTACAGCTAGAGAAACAATCAACAAAGTAAAAAGGCAACCCACAGAATGGGAGAAGATCTTCGCACACGACATAGGTGATAGAGGGCTAATATCCAGAATATACAAAGAGCTACAAAACAACCAAAATGTCAAAACAAGCAACCCACTCAAGAAATGGGCACGGGAAATGGGCAGACACTTCACAAAGGAACAAACCCAAATGGCAAATAAACATATGAAAAAATGCTCAAGTTCCCTGGCAATAAGGGAAATCCAAATTAAAACATCAATGAGGTACCACCTAACGCCAGTAAGACTGGCCCACATGAATAAAAGCACCAACGACACTTGTTGGCGAGGTTGCGGGGAAAAGGGAACCCTACTCCACTGCTGGTGGGGCTGCAGGCTGGTACAGCCTCTATGGAAATCAGTATGGAGAATATTCAAACAACTCAAATTCAACATACCGTATGATCCAGCAATAGCACTCCTAGGAATATATCCAGAACACTTGTTCTATGAGAAACCAGCATGCACTCCTATGTTCATAGCAGCACAATCAGTAATTGCAAAAACATGGAAACAACCAAAATGCCCATCAACAGAGGATTGGATAAGAAAGCTATGGTTCATCTACTCCATGGAATACTACTCAGCTATTAAACAAAACAAAATGCAGTTCTTTGTGGCCAAATGGGCCAAACTGGAAACCATAATGCTAAGGGAAATGAGCCAATCCCAAAAGGTTAAATACCACATGTTTGCCTTAATTTAAGATGATATGATGTTATGTATAACATGTTATGTTTTGAATGTTATATGTTGTGTATAAACTAAAATTGAAGTATAGGTGAGGTGGTCACAGAAGGTGGCTGGGAACCCGCATTTACTTTTAACATATTGGTTACTCATTACTATGTCAATTAATTCCATAATGATGTAAATTTTTGCTGATGGTATGTTGGAGCTTTCAATTGACTGGGATGATACTCTGCTGGCTCTGTCATCAGACCAGAGAGGGTATACCTAAGAAGCCGTTGAACTTGACGGGACAATAAGATGCTGGACTCTATGTTTGGTATACGCTTGCAATGGGGAAATCTCAACTGAACTTGAGCTGTGGTTATGCAACAAGGTGGAGGAATCCATCATGGTGGGAGGGTTTGGGGAGGGGTGGGGAGAACCCAAGTATCTATGTAACTGTGTCACATAATACAATGTAATTAATGAAGTTAAATAATAAATAATTAAAAAAAATAAAAATTAAAAAAATTAAAAAAAATAAATAAAATGTAATAGAAAGGAAGACTCTGCAGAAATTCAGCATTGTGCTCACTTCAGCAGCACATATACTAAAATTGGAACGATACAGAGAAGATTAGCATGGCCCCTGCACAAGGATGACACGCAGAAATTCAACATTGGATACTAAATTACATTTAGTGTATATATAATTAAGAACTCTGAGAGCTGCTGACTTGAAATTGGCAATAGCAGTGGGGAAGTTAAGTTCTCCTGGCCTAGAAATTCAAAAGTGTGTTAACTAATGAGAGACAAGGATTTTCAACCTTGACCGTACTTTAGGACCACCTGGGGGATCTTTGAGCCTACTCAGGTCTGGGTTTAACCCCCTCAGAGATTCTGATTTCTTAGAGCCTTGTCATGCACCCAGGCAGCAGTACATTTTTAAAGCTCTCCATGTGATTCTAACGTACAGTCAAGTTTGACAACCAATGAACTAGGCAAACGACAGTGTTTTGATCAACATTCCAGGTGAGCCATAAGCCAGGGAAAAGCAGGCCATCTTAGAGCCCAGAGCTCTTTGATTGCAAAGCTCTGATTCTCCTAAGACCCAATCTTTGAACAAACCTAATGTAGTAGATGGGAATCCAGCTGACTTGACGCAAAAAGTTGTTTTTGTGCCTGAAGCATTCTCTGCAGGATTTCTTCAAGTAGCCAGCTCCAAGATATGCCTTGAAATCACAGTTCCATTTAGCATAAACATGTATAATACATGCAGCTTCTCAGCACGGTAAAGCTATTGGTGCTTTATAAATAGCCACCAGATGCTTTTCATTTCTGCAGCGTTTTAAAAGAAAAGTGGCTTCCTTCTGAAAATCATCCTTCTATCTGGAGAGAGAATGATTTCACTCCCCCAGGGATGGATTAAGGAGATTCAGCCTGTCCAGCTGGCAAGCTGGGAAGGCCAATTGAATGAGTAACACAGCATCTCTAACACCATGCCACTACCCCATAGGCCAAGGAATGTAGTTAACACTTACTAAAGACAAGATCCAATTCACTTAACACATGGACCATCAAGGTGCTGGGACCCTGCCAGACAATTCCCTTAAACCTTTCTTTAACGTAGAAAAAAATTCTACTTATTAGGAATGCAAGATTCCAGGCCCCATCCCAACTTACTGATTTATGGGGGATAAACTAATGCTACCAAGGGAATAATAAAGAAAATTGAATATGAGAAAATTAAAGAAATAAAGCTCTTAAGATTTGGTTTTGATGTGATACAGAGCAAGGTGAAGTCAACAAGGACCCCCCCGGGTTTCTGAGTGTCAAGATGCGGGAAGAGGAACAGCCTTCCCTTGAGCCCATGTTCTGCCTTCTCTCGTCTTTTCTATCTCTCCAATTCCTTGTTCCCTGGAGCTCCTCACTTGACCTTTCTCCTCTTTTAAGCTGATCTCAAAGACATCATCTGCTTTCTCCCGTATACATATACATTAACAGGCTTCTCCAGATCCCACAGGGACATAAAGCTCAGTTCATCATTTTTCTCTGAAACCCATTGCACTTAATCATGCAGTTAACAGAATCTAAGCTATTATCTGCATGTTCACAAAGGGAGAGAATAAAAGACACTGCAGAATTCACTCTCTTTCTCTCTTTCTTAGCCTAGCATGAAATCACTCACCAAGTCTGACTTTTCCACTCCACTATCCACCCTCTCCGTTGCTGGGAGAATCCACCTCTGCCCAGTTGAGATGTTCCAAGTGTCTCCCCATGTTTTGTTGGGGAAACACTTGTTGTTCTGCCTCTTCCTGCTCCTTTGCTCACCCCCATACATGATCTAAAGAGATATTGCTCAAACACAAATTGCAACCATGTGAGATGTTAATAACAGGGGAAGTTAGGTGTGGTTTATAGATTGTGACATACATATTAACCTAAAGCATTAGCAACAGAAGAAGTTAGAGGTGCGATGTACGTGAACTCTTTGTGTTGTAAATTCAAAACTCTTCAGAAATTAGGTCTTTTTTTAATGGATGAGTAAAACAGACCACAAATTCAATCACACCATTCCTTTTTCTGAAGCCCTTCAGCAGCTTTTCAGCAGGCATCCTGTTCAAGGGGTCCTTAGCCTGGGACTCCGCCTATCCTCCTCAGCTCATCTCAGGCTGCTTTCCTTACACACTTGCCATTCTTCTCATTGATCAGCTTTGATCCTGAAAATAAAAATATGGACTGAGCAAAAATATCAGTTACCCTATTTTTGCTGTCTTCAATTCCTCAAGGAGTGAAGCCATCTGCAGAGCTTATTTTTGGAAATCTAGTGTGTCCTTCATTGAGGCTTCTTGAGTGTTTCTCTGTGGAGGCTCTGGGTATCTTACAAAATAAGGAAACATCAAGTCCCCTTGTTTGTGAAGGCCTAGAACACATCTTTAACTTCCTTAAGTTCCAGCACTCCTGTAACTGAGAAGTAGGGTAGCCAGTCAAATCCTGTGATAGAAGCAATGTTTATCTACATGATGTGAAGTAGTTTCTGCTAACAGTTCATAAATAAGTACCATTGTCAAGCACCAGCTACCTCACATTCCATGCCTTGATCTCAGGGGTTGATATTATCTATATTATCTGGTTTTTAGCGATAAGGAGCAAGGATTGCTTCCACTTGATTTATACCCACTAGAAGCCAGTGTACTCTTTGCTGGGTGAATAAATGTAGTGGATCTGTTTCATTATTCCTGGAACACGGTGCTCAGTCCAATGTGTACTGGATGAGCAATAAATGAATTAAGAAAATAACTCAGGAACGTAACGCTGACGTCAAGACCCCGGGTGAGCTCACCCCAAAGCTGTTGCTCTCCACTCGCAATGAAAACCCAATACAAGAGAACATTCAGTTCACAAGAGGCTCACCCAGACCTTCCTGACTCCATCACTCTGAGCTTTCTGTGTGGTTTGAAAAGAATAGGGGAAGAAATATGACCAGCATTAGGAAGCTTATTGAAGAAATGCTGTTTTAAGAAATCTAATAAATACATAGCACTATAAAATAATTAAAGATGATTCTTAATATCAACATTAGGGCCAATTTGTTTCTTTATGGCAGTGAGATATTGCATGCTTTCTTAAGATAAAGGGAGCAAATGACACAATGCCCTTGCTAGGAGGTAACGGAATAGGAATGATGCTTATGTAGCCTCCAGAGGGGATTGCTATCACAGATAGCACACAGATCCACATGCAATCTGAAAGATTTCCCTTGTGGAAAAAGTTACATTAGGTAAAATGAAGTAAATTGAGTCAAATTTAAATCTTACCTATTAAACAAAATCTATTATCACTGTCAAGGACATTAAATTGTTTAATCCCACATTTTAAGTGTGAGAAGTTAATACTGGAGGGAGAGTTAAGTATCACCTGTATTTATCATCCTAAGACAGAAATATGAAAACATCTAAACCATTAGCTGTATAATAGCTTCAAATGTTTTATTCTGGTAACCATAAATTGTTAAAATTATGAGAACACAATTAACAATAATTACCCAGGTGATACCCACGTAGGTGAAGAACGTCCAGTAATTGGACAGTACGGCTGAGTAAAGAGTCATTTTGAACAGTGATGAACTCACCTGTTTTGTATCTCTTTAATATCATTTTATAAACCATCAGGGAATAATCTGTGGTAATGAGCAAAGAGAAACCGCAAGAAGCTAATTCAAACCTATGTCCATCTAAAACGAGAAATACAAAGTAGTCTAGAGATGTCTTTTCTGGAATAACATTAGTGACATTAAACTCTTCATCTATTTCTAAGTCATTCATTTATACAACTATCTTGTTAACCTTATTAAAAAAAAAAACAAGATTTTGGACATGTAGACATCAGTAAATAAGATATCTTTAAGTTCATCAGAACTCACTGATTTCTGTGATAATTTCACATTTTAAATATTTTTGAAGAATCCCCTGCTGTTTCTCATGACAGCACCAATACAATCCAACAGCCCCACTTCTGGGTATATATCCAAATGAAATGAAATCCAAATCTCAAAGAGATATCTGCATTCCTATCATTAGTCACATTAGCCAAGATATGGAAATAGTCTTGGTGTCTAAACATGATACACACACAAAGTATATACAAATACAGCATACATAAGTTGGAGATGTATATACTTAGGGAGACTTCAGAAGATTTATAGAAATAGAATTTCAAGATAAAACTAAAAAACATCAACTTCTCAGCATAACTTCATTAAATCGAAGACACTTTTGTGAGCAATGATACCAGGCATTTAGTTCATTGCTAACAAGCTGGGGGCCCTGGATTTGGTGGGTCAGTGTCAGCGTAGTCTTTTTTTACATTATTAACTGAAGAAAAACAGGTGTCCTTTAAATTTTTTTTTCAGATTAGGAAATAAAATGTCATCATAAGGAGCCAGCCCAGCCCTGTAGGGTGGATAGCCGGTGGTTCTCTATCAGCAACCTTACAAAACTGCCATTGCTTGATGTAAGAAATGAGCAGGAATGTTGCCATGATGGGCAAGAGCTCTCAGATGAAGTACTCCTGTGCATTTTTCTTGTAAAGCTTTGGCTCACTTCCTCAGAACACCTAAAATAAGCAGATATTACCTTCTTTGTTTTCTTTGTTCCTCCACAAAGTCAACAAGCAAAATGCCTTCAGCATCCCAGAAAATTGTTCCCATGACCTTTGCCTTTGACCAGTCCACTTCTGCTGATGGAGCCACCTATTCTTTTGGTAGCCATTGTTTTGTTGTGTTTTCTCTTCCAAGTTATACTGTTAAAGCTATCTTGTACCTCCTCTCACAATTCTTTAAAGAAGTACTTCAGATTTTTCATCTGGCTTGTTTAAAATTTCCATTGTGGGGCAGATATTTGGTTTTAATGACCACACCTGGGGTTTGTGTCCCAGCTCTGTTCCCTGATTCCAGCCTTCTGCTAATGCACACCCTGAGAGGTGGTGGGTAGTGCATCATCAGTTTGGGTCCTTACCAGGATTGGGTTGTGACTCCAAAAATCTCACCTGCTCTGGCTGTTACAGACCCTAAGGGGGATAGCAGTGCCTACTTTGTTTTCCCCCCACCTCCCAAATGGTAAACAAAATAAATATCCACTGGGAGCGCCACTCTTGTCTGCAGCAGATCCAAGTGTGACAGTTCAGCATTTACCCAACAGATAGTCTGCTTCACTTTAAATATCTGCTCAGAATTGTATTTGCTAGACCCATTGAGATTCTGATGGTGTTGGCCACTGTTTCCACTGTTAGTCAGTGGTTCACTTAAATGAGTACACAAAAGATTAATTCCTTCCCTCATGAGTTAATATGATGACCAGGGACCAAAGCTGTCTAAAGTGAGTTACTCATTTGAAAGCTGTTGAGTGCTTTAAACTTGATCATAAATTTAACATTAGTTCTTGCTTCAATTTTAACAGAAATTCAAGTGCTTCAGTCTAGATCCCATTCAGACATGCTGTAACAAGTTAGCACAAGTTTATTTTGGTGCAAAACAAAAAATTTTAAACCACATGCAGTATTTCCATAACACACATTTTCCATGTGAAAACCCTTCCTATTTCTTTAGGTCATTAATCCAAAGCTTTTGGCCTTCAAGGTCAGTCACATTTATTCTTTTTCTCAGTAACCACTCCAGATGAAATCTGAAAGTAATTACTGAATATGTGTTGAAGATGTGAATGAGTAAATGATCATCAGACATCACAGAAATTCCTGAACACACTTCTAGTAGTTTTCCCACTTCTAGTCTACGTCCATCCCCATTCACCCTGTAGACTTTCTAGGTTAACACTTTCCGAAACCTCACTTCTCGTGCATCAGCTGCTTAACCAAGGACTATCAACAATGGGGTAATTGATTTGAACACTGAGATCCTTCCTCACTTAGTTCTAGCAACCTGGACTTGGGCACCCTTTCTTACGTTGGTCCCTTTCCTAGAAACTAGATGTCTGATCAGTTTCTGAGATCAGGGGATATCCCAGTATGTCAAAGTACAATTGAAGCCTTGGACCATCCACAGTACACCAGACCATTTATTTCAAAGACCAATGAGGAGGCTCTTGTGACGGGGTTCATCCAGTTGACAGCTAGCACCCACTTGCCAGATTGATAGCATGCACAGAGAGAAACAGAGGTTCTGTGCCCCGCCCTCCCTATCTCCTCTCACACCATTCAAGTTGAATGTGGAAGACCAGCTCTGTAGGCTCTGTGCACCCTGCCCGTCCTGCCTCGGTCACCATTCAAATCAATTGACAGCACAGAAATGGCTCCAGAGACTCCGCCCACCCAGCCTCTCCTGATGCCCACTGTGTTGTTTTGCTTAATTACCTATAGGGACCCAAGCAGCTTGGCCCCGGGCCGCCATGCAGCCCGGGTGCGAGGGTCCCTGCCACGATTCCAGCCTAACACAGCCAAGCTTTCCACCACCTGCGCAGGTACATGGGGTGCGAGGCTCTCGGGCAGCTTTCCGATTTGCCGGGGTCCTGGTCTGATGGCCTCCTTCTGGGCGGGAAGGTTGTCCCAGGACCCTGAGAAGCGGGTTGGGAACGCCTCTGAGCCGCCATGCCAGGGGCTGGAGTGGGGGAGGAGCTAGCTAGCACGATCCAGGCGGGGGCCCAAGCAGCTTGGCCCCGGGCCGCCACGCGGCCCGGGTGCGAGGGTCCCTGCCACGATTCCAGCCTAACACAGCCAAGCTTTCCACCACCTGCGCAGGTACATGGGGTGCGAGGCTCTCGGGCAGCTTTCCGATTTGCCGGGGTCCTGGTCTGATGGCCTCCTTCTGGGCGGGAAGGTTGTCCCAGGACCCTGAGAAGCGGGTTGGGAACGCCTCTGAGCCGCCATGCCAGGGGCTGGAGTGGGGGAGGAGCTAGCTAGCACGATCCAGGCGGGGGCCCAAGCAGCTTGGCCCCGGGCCGCCATGCGGCCCGGGTGCGAGGGTCCCTGCCACGATTCCAGCCTAACACAGCCAAGCTTTCCACCACCTGCGCAGGTACATGGGGTGCGAGGCTCTCGGGCAGCTTTCCGATTTGCCGGGGTCCTGGTCTGATGGCCTCCTTCTGGGCGGGAAGGTTGTCCCAGGACCCTGAGAAGCGGGTTGGGAACGCCTCTGAGCCGCCATGCCAGGGGCTGGAGTGGGGGAGGAGCTAGCTAGCACGATCCAGGCGGGGGCCCAAGCAGCTTGGCCCCGGGCCGCCATGCGGCCCGGGTGCGAGGGTCCCTGCCACGATTCCAGCCTAACACAGCCAAGCTTTCCACCACCTGCGCAGGTACATGGGGTGCGAGGCTCTCGGGCAGCTTTCTGATTTGCCGGGGTCCTGGTCTGATGGCCTCCTTCTGGGCGGGAAGGTTGTCCCAGGACCCTGAGAAGCGGGTTGGGAACGCCTCTGAGCCGCCATGCCAGGGGCTGGAGTGGGGGAGGAGCTAGCTAGCACGATCCAGGCGGGGGCCCAAGCAGCTTGGCCCCGGGCCGCCATGCGGCCCGGGTGCGAGGGTCCCTGCCACGATTCCAGCCTAACACAGCCAAGCTTTCCACCACCTGCGCAGGTACATGGGGTGCGAGGCTCTCGGGCAGCTTTCCGATTTGCCGGGGTCCTGGTCTGATGGCCTCCTTCTGGGCGGGAAGGTTGTCCCAGGACCCTGAGAAGCGGGTTGGGAACGCCTCTGAGCCGCCATGCCAGGGGCTGGAGTGGGGGAGGAGCTAGCTAGCACGATCCAGGCGGGGGCCCAAGCAGCTTGGCCCCGGGCCGCCATGCGGCCCGGGTGCGAGGGTCCCTGCCACGATTCCAGCCTAACACAGCCAAGCTTTCCACCACCTGCGCAGGTACATGGGGTGCGAGGCTCTCGGGCAGCTTTCCGATTTGCCGGGGTCCTGGTCTGATGGCCTCCTTCTGGGCGGGAAGGTTGTCCCAGGACCCTGAGAAGCGGGTTGGGAACGCCTCTGAGCCGCCATGCCAGGGGCTGGAGTGGGGGAGGAGCTAGCTAGCACGATCCAGGCGGGGGCCCAAGCAGCTTGGCCCCGGGCCGCCATGCGGCCCGGGTGCGAGGGTCCCTGCCACGATTCCAGCCTAACACAGCCAAGCTTTCCACCACCTGCGCAGGTACATGGGGTGCGAGGCTCTCGGGCAGCTTTCCGATTTGCCGGGGTCCTGGTCTGATGGCCTCCTTCTGGGCGGGAAGGTTGTCCCAGGACCCTGAGAAGCGGGTTGGGAACGCCTCTGAGCCGCCATGCCAGGGGCTGGAGTGGGGGAGGAGCTAGCTAGCACGATCCAGGCGGGGGCCCAAGCAGCTTGGCCCCGGGCCGCCATGCGGCCCGGGTGCGAGGGTCCCTGCCACGATTCCAGCCTAACACAGCCAAGCTTTCCACCACCTGCGCAGGTACATGGGGTGCGAGGCTCTCGGGCAGCTTTCCGATTTGCCGGGGTCCTGGTCTGATGGCCTCCTTCTGGGCGGGAAGGTTGTCCCAGGACCCTGAGAAGCGGGTTGGGAACGCCTCTGAGCCGCCATGCCAGGGGCTGGAGTGGGGGAGGAGCTAGCTAGCACGATCCAGGCGGGGGCCCAAGCAGCTTGGCGAAGCCTGGCGCCAAATGGCGCACTGGCCGCCCGGCCAGGAAGTTCTGGAATTTGGTTTCTCTGATATGCTGCATGAGATGCTCCGTGCTGAACCCACAGTACTCTGAGAATATGTATTAGTCCTTAAGCTTTTCAAAGGCATTTAATCTTCCTCTGAAGAACCTGTAGTCACTTTATAGTGCCGATCGCCAACATCAGCTCACTTAAAAGGCAAAATTCCGGGCTTTTCCAGCAGGATGCCCCATTACCTGATAGGATGAGGGATCAGCAGAGGGGTCACAGAAGGCATTACTGTGACACTGACTGGCATTCAAGAACCATACTCGGGGCTAGAATGTGTAAGGCATACGTGGACCAATGCCCTGACACTCTGACCCCATTGGACGGTTTAGAAGGGCCGGTGGAGTCTATGCAGGAGGCATGACAGTCTATAGGACGCTCTGGGCTGACCAGAGCAACCTCTGGCATAGTTAACACTGGCTGGCAACAGGCCTGGTTGGAGAGCGTGGTGGAGGCCTTGGCTGCGTGGAGCCTACCACTAAGGGGCACAGGAACTGGAGGGAGGCTGAGTTCTGGTCGGGTCACAGTTGTAATCCCTTGGCACAAATATCAATTCGGCTTTGACGCACCATGCCGGATTAGACCACAGCACAGTTTGGTGCTCTGGAGGACCAGGATAGACGTTGGACGGGCTCGGCTAGGCCTCAACCCCATCTGAGCCATATATGAGATATGCGTGGGTATGGACGAGCCGTGGCTGGGCTGAAACTCTCAACAGCAGGAACCAGAATGGATTGAAGAGCGGAGCTGGCCGAAGGACCTGCTGGAATGCGTGAAGCCCGACACCATGAAGGAGTCAGAGGGAGGAACCTGAACAGATCCTCTGACAGGACACTGACTCTACAAATAAACGCAAGAAGCATGGAGGTAAATAACCCAGAAGAGGCTTTGGAATGTGACCCACTGGAATACACTTGGCTCGGGTTGGGGCAGACCAGGCTGAGTCAGTTCACGTCATCCACTGGCAAGCCCAAGTGCTGAAACTGTGTGGGGGCCTGGCCGTGTTTGGTTGCGAAAAAAAAAACAAAAAAAAAACAGTACAAAACACAAAATGCCAAGGTGAAATGGCCTGTGCTAGCAGGGAATGCAACACCCGACCAGCACTCCTCCCACTGGTTTAGGTGAGGGACAAGAGTGTGATGGGCAGAGCCGGGGAGAGATGCGATACTCATTGGTTCCAATAGAGGTCGGGGCTCAGAAGAGAACCAACCCAGGGGTTAAAACCATCAGCTGATCGGAGTGATGGACGGTGGCGGGCACTGTGCTTACTAGTAGTACATGTAGGAGCCTGGACTGGGAATGCCTCAAAGTTTTTTTTAGGGGGATTCCCCTGAACAAAATGGAGGAATCAAAGCATTAATCAAAAAAAGATGGAAAATGGAGTAGATGAATCAACCACCTCAGCTTTATGCTTGCAGCGGAAAACTGGACAAGGGGAAACCCTAAGACGGACTATGTCAATCAGTGGACTCTGCACCAGCCTCATCATACCTGGACTGTTGCTGATGATATGTTGGTGCTTCTAATTGATCGAGGTGACGCTCTGCTGGCTCTGCCTACAAACCTGAGAGGGCCTCCCTAAGAGGCGGTTGAACTTGAACTGGACAAGTGGGATGCTGGACTCTGTATAGTGTAAACTTTTAATTAGGGAATCTCAACGGAACTTGAGCTGTGGTTATGCATCAAGGTGAAGGAATTCATGATGGGGGAAGGGTTTGGGGTGAAGGGGGGGGAATCCCAGTACCTATGAAATTGTGTCATGTAATGCAATGTAATTAATGAATAAATGAATATTTAAAAAAAAAAAAATTACCTATAGGGAAACTTTGGGCTCTGGCAGCTCCCTTCCTGCCTCCTGCCACTTGGTTAACTGAATGAATGGAAACTTTGTGTATATTATATGACTCTTAATTTGATTGGAAGATAGGATATTAACAATTCCTGACCTCAGCCACCTGGTACAGTGGCTCCTGGAGTGCAGGGACAGCTGCTGTCACCAAGTTTTGCCAAGAAAAATTCCTTTAACATCATACACTTGTGTCCAGTGTGATCTCTCTCGTTCTCTACAACACTCTGAATCAAATGGCTGACATTCAGCTATGAGCTGAGTTTTGCTATAAACAAATTTTAACTGAGAGCTTCTCAAACCTTAATAATTAGATAAATTACCTGGAGGTCTCAGATTCTTCAGTTTTAAAACAGCTACCTGCTGAAGACAATGATGGTGATGGTGGTTCTGGTTCTGGTGGCCCAGAGACCACACTCCAGTTATCAGGGTTTGTCAAATTTGACTGCACAGCGGAATTATCTGTGGCATTTTAAAAAGTAGTAATGCTGGGGGCTACTGTTGGGGTGTCCTGGACCACACTGTTATCTACAAAGTCAATATTCCATACAAGCACTGGTTTAGTCTCATGTGCTCCACTTCCAATCCAACTCTCTGCTAATGTGTCTTGTAAACTAACGGGAAATGGCCCAAGATCTTGGGCTTCTGCCACTCACATGGGAAGCACAGATGGATTCAGTTTGACCTAGCCAATTTAGAAAATGAATCAGTAATGGATCTCTCTCTCTCTCTCTCTCTCTCTGTCTCTCTCTCTCTGTCTCTCTTCTCTCTCTCTCTCTCTCTCTCTCTCTTCACTACTGTCTTTCCAAAAGAAAAAAAGCAAAATAAAATATCATTTTAAAATTCTAGTGGCTGAGACTAGCTACTTGGAGTTGCAATTCATAAGCCAAGATTTTTAAAGCTTCTCCAATAATTGTAGTATGTAACCCACATTGAGGACCACTGCCTTAAAACAGTGTTTCTCAGCCTTAATTTTGAGGGCATTACTTCTCCCTTAAGTACTTTCACTTTTTACACATTTTGTTCTAAGTACCTCCTGGGAAATGTTATGTCATAGATACATAGTACGTCTATGTATCATGTACACCTCTATGATTTACACAAAAGAGAGGAAAGTTTTAACTCCAAAGAACCAAATTTCATTCCCTGCTGAGAATGTATACTTTAGGGGTGAGCATTGTGGCTCATCAGATTAAGCTGCCACTTGGGATGTTCATATCCCATATCAGAATGCCAATTCTAGTCCAGGCTCCTCCACTTCTGATCCAGCTCCCTGCTAATGCTCCTATGAAGCAGTAGATGATGACTTCAGTGCTTAGCCCCGTGCCTACTTCACAGAGACCTAATAGAGTGCTTTGCTTCTGATTTCAACCTGTCAACAACCCAGCTGTTGTGGCCATATGGAGAGTGAACCAGCAGAAGAAAGATTCTCTCTCTCTCTCTCTCTCTCTCTCTCTCTCTCTCTCTCTCTCTCTCTCTCACACACACACACACACACACACACACTGCTTTTCAAAGAAATCACTTTTAACTAAAATACATCTAAAGATTTGGTTTTGCCCAAGCATGTACATATCAGTCTCCGACACAAATCCCTTTCAGTGATGCTATGGGTCTCTGTCCCAAAGAAGCAATCTAGAGAGGAAGAGACAGTGGAAGCAGGATCAGATCAAGGTATACAATCCTTGCATCCTGAGTCATAACTGGCTTCCTGACCTGAAATGCATTTGTGTTTTCCTTGCCTTCACTGCAATCACAAAGGATCATCGTGCATGCCTACTTGGGATGAGTAAGCTGCAATGCTTGCAGCATATCCACACTTGAGTTCTTGAGTCAAGCCTCTTTCTATCTCACCCAGTATCAATATTTAGCTGGAGATAGATGGATTCTCTATTACCACACACTGTGGTGTCAATGTGTCCCCCAAAATTGAAGTGCTAGAAACTTAACCCCTAAATCCATCTGTTCATGGTGTTTGAAGGTAGGACATGTGAGAGGTGATTCATTCGTGGATTATTGGGCTATCAAAGAAGTGGCTTTGTTATGAAGCCACAACAGACAACCTCAGCCTGTATGGCCATGTGATGCCTTCTACTAAGTAGCAAGAAAGCCCTTAGTGGATGCTAAGCAGATACTAGAAAGCCATGGTCTTGAATTTCCCAATTTCTGATATTCAATCATAGCAATAGCAAACAGACAAGGACAGTACCTATAAAATTGTGTCACATAATGCAATGTAATTAATTAAATAAAAATAATAAAAAAAAGAATTAAGAGGGAAGTGAGGGACTAAAGTGCCTGAGGATACAAAGGCACCAGAAACTATGGTTTAGCGTAGAGGATGGTGATGGTGGCAGCAACTGCAGGAAGTGAGCAAAATAGCAAAAAGCAAACAAGTAAGGCTAGAAGAAAAAGAACAAGATGTGGAGGAGATCTTAGCGTTCCTAACACTGAGGTTCTCTCCTCAGAGAAAGAGAAAAAGATCTTCCCATCTCCACCCCAGACTCAATGCCTGATGTCACCCAACAAGCTTCTTTTTCTTTCTCCCTTGAAGAAAACTAACCTGCCCTGGAACAGTTAAGAGGGACGTGCAGGCAGCAGAAGAGCCAGTGAGCCCTCATGTGCACACTGGGACCATGGTCAATAACACCTGCCTTTATCCAAGAGTGAGTCTGTTTCCCTCCCTTTGTCTGCACCGTGCATTCTGGCGCCCATCCAACACCATGACCAATCACCCCGGTGAATTTCAGGGCTGGCCCATGCATCTCTCTAAGGGGCCAGTGGAAATCCTAGGAACTAATCCTTTATCTCACTGTCACCAGCTATGCTACTAACTCCAGCCTCCCCACTCTGCTGTTCTCCTCTACAAGGCCAAGTTGAGTGAGACCACTTCCTGTGGAAGTCCCTTCCACCAAGCTATTTTTCAAAAGAACCTATTTCTGGAAGAAGGGAAAAATCCTGAATACCATCAAGGGGTTTCAAAAAGTACAGGGGAAAAATGAAACTTAAAAAATAACTTGTATTTCCTAGAAAATTTTTGAAGCCCCCTCACAAAGGAAAAACCAAAGGCCTTTGAAATGTTTCCATTTGCAGCCTTAGGGAGAGAAAAAGAAATCACAAAGATATGGGCTGCTTTCAGGTATGGGAGAGACCTTAGCAAGCCTAACTATAGGGCAAAATGGATCTTAACATATCCGAAAGGGTTTGTGGGGCCTGTAGGAGAGGCTGGCCACAGGAGAAAGAATCAAAGGCTCAGTATGTTAAAGGAATGTTTTCTGATTACCACCAGGGTCCTGTATTTTATTTTGTTTTATTTGACTATTTTATTTTATCGTATCTTTTTTTTTTTTTTTTTTTTTTTTTACAATCTTGACATAGTTAGGGTAAAAAGGTTCAAGCACTACAGGAAGATGGGTAAGACAATCAGTTCCGTATTGTTTCCTTAATATATCTAATGTAAAAGGGGATTTTAAGGGAGAAGCCCCACCCAGTCTCCCACCCACCCCAGGTCCCAGATGTGGGGCATGCTCCGAGGGTCTTGCTCTAGTGGTTCTGATAGTTCCACAGTTCTGAATTGCTGCCATTCTCACCACTCCAAGCACGATGCAGTCATTGGAGAATCCACTGATTGACATAGTCCATCATATAGTTTCCATTTGCCCAGTATTTTCATTGCCAACATATAGCTGAGGTGGTTGATTGACTTGTTCTGTCCTCTGTCATTTGATGGTTAGCGTTCTGAGTCCAAAAGCTCGATTGGGGGGATCCCCAAAGAAACTTTGTCTGAGGTGTTCCCAGACCAGATTCTTATATGTACTAGCGAGAAAATATACCTGGGCACGTACACCCTCATCCATCCACTGATTCATCCCCCAAACACCTGAAATGGCTGGGCCTGGCTGAATTGCTGAGGGTCAAGAACTGGATGTAGGTCTCCTATATGGAAGGCAGGGACCCATTCCTTGAGCCATTGTTGCTACCTTCCAGGGTCAGCATTAACAATCGGCAGGAATCAGGAGCTACAGCCAGACCATCAAACCCAGCGACTTCAGGGTGGAACACCTGAACCACAGGCTGAACACCTGCCTGGATAATTGCCAAAGTATTCTTAATGTGATGGAGGAACCAAGTGCAGATTTATCTCCAGTTTCCCTTCCCCAGGCTCAGGTATCTGGCACATGTGGGGATCAGAAGATCGAACTAGTTTTTAGGACAGAGATAAGGGAATTGTCCCTGATTATAGGGATGAATGAGTTTCCTCGCCCTTCCTCACTCTAAATTCCTAAATTCATTTAACTACTCCAAGTAACCAGTTGATTTCCAGTCCACATGCTCGTGAAAGTATCGAATGAGAATTGGCAGCATTGAATTATGCTGGCCCTGGCATAAGAATCCCCACATGGTGTTTTGACAAGAGCAGTTCAAAGGGCTCCTCTGCACTAGCATCTCAAAAGTTTGTGTTCCAAGGAAGCGTGAGGCAGACATAGTTTGATTAATGGCTGAGTATTTACCCAAGCGACAGGCAGATTACATGCGACAGGCAGATTAGTTCCAAGAGGCAAAACCTCACCTGAAATGCCCGCTGAAGAGGACAGGAATGCATCTGTGCATGCTCATGAAGGACAGTTTGCCAGCAGGGGCCCATCTCTGCTTGGCATGAGGAGAGTCATGCAGTGAGGCCAACGGTGGGCACGTCATTCAGCGGGGAGCCTTGTGTCTCAGCAGCAAAGATGAAGGTCAACAGTGTCTAGGCAGACCAAGAGAGTAACAAACACCTACAGAGTTGACGCTCCAAGAAAGAGAAAGGGAGGACGGACAAGAGAAAGGAAAAGAAGTAAAAGAAAGAAATAGGGACCTGGCACAATGGTTCAATGGTTAAATCCTTATCTTGCAAGTGCTGGGATCCCATATGGATGCCGATTTGTGTCCTGACTGCTACACTTCACATCCAGTTCCTTGCTAATGGCTGAGGAAAGCAGTAGAGGATGGCCCAAGGCATTGGGACATGGCACCCACGTGGGAGACCCAGAATAGGCTCCTGCCTTCAAATCAGTTTAACTCTAGCCATTGCAGCCCCTTGGAGAATAAAAAAGTGGACACAAGATCTTTCTCTCTGTTTCTCCTTTTCCCTGTAAAACTGTCTTTCCAATAAAAATAAATAAATATTTAAAAAAGAAAAGACAAGGAAAAGAAACAAACAAGTCCAAGACATTCATACTAGTTTGAACTGGCAGAACTTGCCCAGGCTCACTGCTCTCTCAACAATGGTGCAGGTTCTCTGAACAGTCAGGTAATGTTCACCATTTCTCCATCCCATCCATGGGAACTCTCATTAAACTGCAAGTGTAGGATGGTATGGGTAGGGTACCAAAACATTCTGTGAAAGCAGAAGCACACGTACCTACAGTATTTATACATTTTTTCATGAATAGTCCAATCACGCAACCCAACCAGAAGTAAAGGGGGGGTATCTACACAAAGCTCAAGGGAAGGGCCCGGCGACGTGGCCTAGCAGCTAAAGTCCTCGCCTTGAACGCCCCGGGATCCCATATGGGCGCCAGTTCTAATCCCGGCAGTTCCATTTCCCATCCAGCTCCCTGCTTGTGGCCTGGGAAAGCAGTCGAGGACGGCCCAATGCATTGGGACCCTGCACCCGCATGGGAGACCCGGAAGAGGTTCCTGGTTCCTGGTTCCTGGCTTCGGATCGGCGCGCACCGGCCCGTTGCGGCTCACTTGGGGAGTGAAACATCAATGGAAGATCTTCCTCTCTGTCTCTCCTCCTCTCTGTATATCCGGCTTTCCAATAATAATAAAATCTTAGAAAAATAAAAAATAAAAGGGAAGAAAGCAAAATAAATAAATAAATAAATAAGTTCAAGAGAAAAAATGTGTTCTGATAAAAGTTAGACCTGGATTTCAAAAGTATTTGCACCAAAAGAAATGCATATTTCCATTTCATTCTTTCACAAATTGTTTCACATACTCTCAGTCATAAGTAACCCCAGCAGTGTTTACCCCTAGGGTAGGGATACTGGGGGATAAGGACAAGTGGAAATGGGGTGGAGTCGGCTGGGAGATGGAGGTGGAAGAGAGATCCTTCCTTGGGTAATTTTCTTTACAAATTTTGATATCTGCATCAGATGGATATATTTCCTATGTAAAAAGTTGAGTGGGAGTAGACATTTAGCCTAGTAGTTAGGATGCGTTTGTCCAACATTGGAGTGCTTGCCTGGCTTGGATTCCCTGCTCCAGCTCTGTCAATGCAGACCCTGGAAGGCAGCAGGGATGGCTCAATCTTTGATTCTCTGCCACTCATGTGGGAGATATGGATTGATTTCTGGCTCCTAGCTTCCACAGGGCCTAGCCCTGACTGATATTAGTATTTGGGGAGTAGATCATAGAATGGGGAGTATATTCTCTCTCTTTGTCTTTCTTTCCATTCTTCTGCCTCTATCAGTAATTCATTAATTTTAGGTGAATGAATGTGAGTACAAAAGAAATGTACATCACTCAACTGGCAGCCAACAGGAGCCCAGCTGTGCTTATATCAACCTGCGTTTCCTCCTTTCCTCTACACTCTTTCCTTCCCTCTCCCAGTCATGCTTGGGTTTTGATGCTGCAAGTTATTGGGACATCTCGGAGCTCAGCAGGATTTGAGACTGTGCTAGATCCCAGTAGTGATGGTACCAAAGTCCCAAACCTGAAACCTGAGAGCAAATCAAGTTCAAGCAACTCCATCAGGACCAAAAATAGAAATGCTTGACAAGCAGATGGGCTCTGGTCCTCCAGCAGGAAAGAGTTTCTGCCTAGCTCAGTGCTTAGAGCTGATGCACCTTGAGTTTCCTCCTCCCTAGGAGGGGCCAAGACAGCACCCAGCGCAGGACCATTAGGACCAGCCGTTATTCCTCTATTTAACCACAACATGGAACAGCTGCTGGAAACATTCTGCATTCTAAGCAGCAAGCAGGGATGGGGAGAAGATGCCACAGGACGGTCATCAGCAGACACTGCAAGGGATTGCTCGACTGTTTGGGGTGACACACTCCTGCTCTCGGGAGCTAGCGGAATGGAAAAAGAGGAAGCCTAGTTTTGAAGCCAGGAACCTGGGATTCAGTCTTTTAAAAAAAATGTTTTAAATATTTTCTATTTATTAGTTGACCAGACAGACAGAGAAGCAGAAAGAATTCCCACCTGCTGGTTCACTCCCCCAAAAATGCCCAAAAGGACTGGGACTGGGCCAGGATGAGCCAAGAGCTGGAAGCTCCATCCAGATCTCCCATATGGGTGGCAGGGACCCAATTCCCTGGGCCATCAACACTATCCCCCATGGTCTGCATTAGCAGGAAGTGAGAGCCAGAAGCTACAGCCAGGAAGCAAACACAGAAACATGGTCAGGAACGCTAGCATCTTCCCCACTAGGTGAAACACCCACTCGTGCAGAAGGCTTTTAATCAACGTCCCTTTCCCCTTCAGCAAAATTGCTTTCAATTAGAGTCCCATTCTGTAATAGTCATTACTTTTATGTGTTAAATCTTAGATTTCAATCAACTGCTTAAAAAGAAATTTCTGTTTTAAAGATATCACTCAGAAATTAGTCAATTACTTCATTTATGAGTGCACATTTGGACTCACCAAACAAAAATGTGACACTTTACAGTTACCGCTTCACATTTTAAATACTAATAACAGCTCTACATGGTCACATAGGGAATGCAGGATTAAAGTTAAGTCTTTCTTTCTTTTGTATTCACTGAAACATTATGATTTGCTTCCAATCTATTATTTAACAACAGAAATACTCAATAACACAGAGGTTGGAACTTTATAGTGTGTCCAAAACAGGCTTGAACAATTCCAGACTATTACTTACTTAACACTCAACCATTTGTACTGCTTGTCCACAATACAAAGACATTTCAGAAGCTTAAGTTGAGACTGGGGGGATTGTTGTGATGTAATGGGTTAAGTCATCACCTGCAATGCCAGCATCCCATATGGGCACCAGTTCAATCCTGGCTAACCCACCTCTGGTCCAGCTCCCTGCTAATGTGCCTGAAAGGACAGCGAAAGATGGTTCAAGTGCTTGGGCCACTGCACCCATGTGGGAGACCCAGGTAAAGTTTTTGCTGCAGCCATTTGGAAAGTGAACCAGCAAATAGAAGATCTCTCTCTCTCTCTCTCTTTATCTCTCCCCCTCTCTCTGACTCTGTCTTCCAAATAAATAAATAAATAAATCTTTTAAAAAGTAAGGTTTTGTGGAAAAATAGAATTTGTGGTACAAAAATACTTGAAATATAAGAACAATTCCTTCATAAAATATATTTTTCTATTAACCTTTTTAAGGACTTCTCAGAAAAACAAGGACTATTCTAAATTAGTGTTCATGTAGAATTCACTCTTTAGAGAATAAGAATTAAAATGTACCAACCTGAAGCTGATGTATTATTAAAGATGAATAGTTCCTATAATTATCTAGAATGCAGAGTAATAAAAACATTAATTCTAACAATTCTTCAAATATAAATGAATGAAACGAAGTTTTTAGACGCAAGCACTGTTTGGGAGTGACCTCCATAGTGATAGTAAGAAGTAAGCTGATTTCTAGAGGAGTTAATTGTTTTTAGAGGCTTTACAGACACCACCTGCATGCAGGGAAGACCACTCTCACCCACAGAAATCCCAACCCATCTATTCTGGCTGCCATAGCTTTGACTCCCAATATTAGTACATTAAAGATTCATGTTAATGAAAAAGCACCTGTTGACAAAGCTTTCCCCAAGTGGCCTTGGGATTGATGGATCGATACGTGGTCTTCAATACTTCTACTGAGATTGGAGACAAATGAGAAGGTGTTCCCAGGGGGGTTCTGGGAGGCTGGCTGGGCCTCTCCACCATGGTACTGGAGGATGTGTTAACTGTGGTTCCAGTTGTTTCCACTGCCTCATAAGTCTGGAGACTAGACTTTTTCCCTAACCCCAGAACAAGTCAGATGCCCTGAGAATAAAATGAATAAATAATACAAAATGGTAGATGTATCCATTTACAATGGGAAACAAGGAGGTGGTGTGTGTGTGTGTTGAGAGAGACTGATTTTGGCCTTCAGGAGAGCCCACTCCCATTAAACCCAGAAACACATGAAGCTAAGAGGTAGCCATGTGACCTTCATTTTCCCAGTCACATCTATACATTTTGATCTAGCATAGTATAGATTCTGATTTCTTTTTTTTTAATAGTCGTTTGTTTTCATCATCATTCAAGCTTTCTTTTTTTTAAGATTTTTTTTTATTTTTTTTTTTATTACAAAGTCAGATATACAGAGAGGAGGAGAAACAGAGAGGAAGATCTTCCATCTGATGATTCACTCCCCAAGTGACCGCAACGGGCCGGTGCTGCGCCAATCTGAAGCCGGGAACCAGGAACCTCTTCCAGGTCTCCCATGTGGGTGCAGGGTCACAAAGCATTGGGCTGTCCTCAACTGCTTTCCCAGGCCACAAGCTGGGAGCTGGATGGGAAATGGAGCTGCTGGGGTTAGAACCGGCGCCCATATGGGATCCAGGCCAGTTCAAGGCGAGGACTTTAGCCGCTAGGCCATGCCGCCGGGCCCCTGATTTCTTTTTTAAGAGGATAGTATTTTAGGTACATTAAAGGCAGTGTGGCCAAGGAGGAAATATCTGCTTTCCAGCTCAGTAATGAACCCTACCATATCTTAGAGCCTTGGTGGCAGCAATGGGGTTGGGGGAGACGCCCCTGCAGCCACCCCACCAGGAGGTGTGTTCTGGGCTGCAGAGCACCCATGCAAAAACCTCTGGAGAATTTGTGGGTTATCCAAGAGCCTGTAATAAGCTTCATTTCTGCCTAATTTAGCTGGAATGGGTTTTGTTATTTCCTGTATCCCAGGAAGCCAAATTAGTAATTAGAAGGTCGTACGTAGAGCAAACAACGTGGGTAGAAAGTAGTGAGGGATATTTGTGCCAGCCAGGATAAGAACTATTTATCAGAAGCAGCTCTCCATGGTTTCACCTCACTTCTTAAATGGGCATCCAACCACACACAGTGCTGCTCGTGCCTAGGGTTCACTGCCTTGAACCCTACTTTTTGTTCTGTAATAAATATGTTCTTTATTGCACTACATCAATATTACTGCTTCATTGGCAAGTCAAGGAGTTGTTCCCATGGAACGACACCTCCCATTTAATTTTATTTCAGCAGTCTAATTTACTTGTACTTAATTCAGAAACTGTGTCTCTAGACTCCCATGTGGGCCAGCTCCTCCCACTTAATTTTATATAATTTAATTTATTTCAATTTAATTAATCCACCTTTTTTCAAGGTTATTGGTGGCACCTCATTAGTATCTTCATTGCCACCTACAGTTGCCATAAGTGTTTGCAACCTGCTTTTTCCAAGATTTCTTTTTTTAATTTTTTAATTCTATGATACAACTCCATAGGTTCTGGGATTTCCCTTACCCCTCCCTAAGTTCCCTCTCCTTCCAAGATTTCTAACGATGAGCTAATACTGTGTGAATTAAGAATCCCTCTGGAAAATTTCAAGTTTCCCCATGTTTCTCTACCAGGTTTCATTTAAAAACACTCAATACTATCAGAAATTCACCAATTGAAACATTTTAGTTCAAAATAGCAGACAGAAAATGAATCAATTATGAAGCTAGAATGTTGGGGGGAAGTCAGTCATCCACATTCAACGATATTATGCAACATGCTGAAATATTAACAGAGTCCTACAAGAGGAAGAGTCCACAGCTGCTCCCCCAGCTCTGCTATCCCTCCAGGGATTTTCAGAGACCCAGACAAAGCCAAAGCATGAACAAGCAGTCCCCTGAATTTCTCACATTTTCAAAATAGTGGAATTTTTCATAATCAGACCGTTAGGACCTCCAGATACCTGGGTCTACTTAGATTGCTTTGCTACTTTGTGAAAAGTTTTGATTTTTTTTTTTTACTGCACAAGGTAACATCTGGCAGTGTGGAATTCTAATTTCCTAATGCACCGTTGCTGATTGTGTTGTTCGCTTTTATTCTGTTGAATTTCGCAGGGTGAGCTGAAGTTTGCCTAGAAAGAAGCTCTTGACAAGTTCACTGCACTCAGATTTGTTAGCTGTCAAAAGCTATTTGGGCTTTAAACATCCTACTATATTTTTGACAAGAATACATTCACCAAGCCATTTAAATAATACAAAGGAAATAGGCCAAACATTTTGAAAAAATATATATTTCATGCCAGGCCAAAGTTGATCTTTTTTTGGAAAACAGAAAAACAGGGCAAAGTAAAAGCTGAGAAGGAATTTTTTTCTTGTATTCACTCCCAACAGAAATTTTAAACTAAAAATTAAATTTTTTAAAAAAATTGTTTAGTATAGGGTGATGATGTTTTAGAATGAACTTTTCTGGTTATTAATTTTTCCATCCTAGGCTTGTAGAGGCATATTGACTTAGAATTCTGCTCTTAAAATGGTTAACTGCAAGCCAGGAAAGTTTGCGGAAGACAGCAGTGGGGCATCCATCGTCTTGGAAACCTAGAGCAACCATTCTTTGCTCAGGTGCTCCAGTCCAGGTGTTTGTTTGTCACTCTCAGGATCCTGGTCATAGTTCACATCACCTGCATAAGTATTTGCCTTTTCTTTCACAATCTTTCTATAACAAACTTTTGGGATTGAAGCCATCACTTAAGACACCTGTACCCTATTTGAGAGTGGCTAGTCTGAAACCTGGCTATTCCAAACTTCCAATCTCCAAATAATGGGAATCAGCAGATGAAGGACCAAACACTTGGGTTCCTGCCACTCACATGCTGGCTTCTAGTTTCAATCTAGCCCAGCCAGCCCTGACTTAGGACTTTCTCTCTCTCTCTCTGTCTCTCTGTCTCTCTGTCTCTCTCTCCCCCTCTTCCCTCTCCGCCTTTGAAATACATAAATAAATATTATTTCCCTCTCTCTCACTCTCTTTCCCTCTTCCATCTCTGCCTTTCAAAGAAATAAATAAATATTTTTCAAGCAAACACACCCTTTTCATACTCAAGTAAATTTGCCTTTGCCTTAAAGATTACTAGCCATAAAATCAGGGATCAGATCAGATGTGTGCAGCAAAGGCCAGCTCAATGTTCCTCAATTGTACCTCCTTTCCTTTGTGACAAAAGATGACTACTCTTCCCAACCTCCCTTGCTTTTGAGGTTTGGCCAACATTGTTGGAACAGAAGTGATGCTTAAATTTATGAGCCAGGCCCTCAACCTGCCCTGCAATGTCTCCCTTGCCCTCTTGCATTCTGTCACCTCAACAGCAGTACAACACAAAGAAAGCAGGCTATGGACCCTAGAACTTAGGAACCCAGAATCTATAATCACCTGATTCACTCTGTTTCTCTGGCTAATCATGAATTTGAAGAGAGGAAAGTGAGACTGATGCAGCTCCATCCAAGCCCTGGCACTGGTAAGGTGGCAAGGAGATTGGTCAAATGGCACCAGGAAGAGAAAGGGGGAGCTTCTGGAGGTGGGCGGTTGGGGGCTGGGATGTGGCTGGGGCAGAAAAGGTCCCATTTTCTTGTACAACGAAGCACCATGGAGCAAAGTCTGAAAACCCTTCCTCCAAGAGAGCTGAGGTCTCAGAATGGGAGTCTGGCCCTTCCCTGAAAGATTTCATTTTATCTGAACTAACCTTTTCTCCAAAGGATCAATCCAATTACTCAGGACAAATAGCAGCAGCTCCCCGATAGGCGCATCAATCCTCTGAGGAGAGGTCTCAACAGGAGAGGTCAGGATGAGCCATGTCTCAGTTTCCTGGGTGGGACAGTGGTTCCTCTGTGGATTGTAGCTCACAGCCTCAGCTCATCCAGCCCTGGGCAAAGTTGTGTGTGAGGATCACAGAGCGCTCATGTCTGCTCTTTTTGCTTCTCAGAACTTGGCAGTTTATGTAAGCGTGGTTATGGTTCTGCTTGCAATTTGTCATTAAAGCCATTTTTTTTTTTAATTGGGTGGTGAACGGGATTGGGGAGGGGCGCAACCTTGGGCCTGCAGGATTACACCTCCGGCTGCCAGAGGCGAGCCGAGGGCTGCGGGAGAGGACGTCTAGCTCGGATCCCGAACCCAGTCCGCCATGTGCCCATGGCTCATGGCGGGCTGGGCCCAGGCGGCCAGTGCGCCATTTGGCGCCAGGCTGTGCCTGCTGGCCACCCGGCCGGGGAACTCTGGGGTATTGGACGTCTGAATCGCTGCTGAGATAGCTCTAGAGTGACCCCACTGTTTCTGGGATCTGAGTCAATCCTAAAGATTCCCAATACCAGCAACTCTTCCTTTGAAGAACTTCCGATCCCTTAATAATGCTGAGCTTTGAACACCTATCAAGTAAAAGATAAGCTCCGGCTTGTCTAGCAGGCTGGCACCTAATGGTCCTTGGAGCAACCACGTGCAGGTGCGTGATTTACGGCTAGGAACGGTCCCAATCTGGGATGCCACAGCTGGGATGAGGTTCCCACCAAGGGGTGTATGTGCTGGAATGGGGGCTGCGTTCTATCTAGAAAACAGTTGCAGTCACCCGAGGCACTAGTGTGGGCTGGGATTGGATGCACCAGGCCGGTTCAGATCCCAGCACCATCTGGTGTTATGGAGAAACAGGGTAGATGTGGGACTGACTAGGCTGGGTCTCAATCCCCTTCTGAGCAATGTGTAAGCTGTATGTGGGTATGGACGAGCCATGGCTGGGCTGAAACATCCAACAACAAGAGTCAGAATGGGGTGAAAGCCAGCCAGGAAAAGCCATGGTTCCTGCTAGGACAGGAGGTGAACTGAGTAGGGTTGGCTCAAGAACCCCCTGGCAAGCGCAAAATCTGGCATTGGGAGGGGTTCTGATGGAGGAGCCTGGGCAACTCCTCTGGCAGGACACAGTCCCTGCAGGTAAGCGCGAGAAGCATGATTGGAAACAGCCCAGAATAGGCCATGGAAAGTTTCCCACTGGCATGCATTCAGGAGCAGACCAGGCTGAATCAGTTCATGTCATCCTCTGGCAAATCCGATCACCAGAACAGAGTGTGGAATGGGCCGGGTTCGGTTGCGACAAAACCAGTACACATTATGGAACGCCAGGGCGAGGTTGCCTGTACTGGATATGAATGCAGCACCCATCCAGCACACGTGAGATCCAGGAAGGGAGGGGCAGAGCTGGCGGGGGGGTTAAGGGGCTGGCCCCCTCGCTGGACAGCCACTCCCACTGGAGAGCGTGGGCTGGGATAGAGACAGACACGACTAAGCAAGGCTACAACACCTGTGCGTTGCATGTGGACTAGATCAGGGCCACAGCTTCAGCTGGCAGAAGCTGGCACTGGGGACTAATTCTGTCGAGTCAAATCACAGAACCACCTAAAGAGTGCATAAACCGGGACAGAGAGACCTGGGAGGGAAAAAGTGGGTTCCCCCTTCTTGGGTCACTATTCCCGTGGGAGGGCATGAAAACTAGGACGGGGGCTGGGATGGCTAGATAGAGAGGTACTCAACAATATCTGTGAGGGCTGGATGGTTGAGTTGGCTAGATAAAACTAAGCTTTAATACCCATTGACAAGTACCAGAGCCAAATGGGATGGGGGACAGATTGGTCTTCTGCTACACATACTGGCAAACCAGGATAGGGGGCGGTCTGGTCGGGGTTATTGTGGGTCGCCCCAACTAGGCTGCAGCTCCCACTGGTTGATGTAAGGGCCGAACTAGACTGGACTGCAACACCCATTGGTTCCAGTGCAACTCGGGACTGAAAACAGAACCAACCCAGCAATTGCAACCACCAGCTGATCAGGGTGATGGACTGTGCCGGGCCCTGTGCTTGCTAGAACACACAAGAAACTAATCTGGGAATACCTCAAAGTATCTTTGGAGATCTCCCCACTTGAACTGCTGGACTCAGAATTCTAACCAAGAAAAGACAGAAGACAGAATAGGACAATCATTCATCTCAGCTACATGTTGGCAGCGAAATATGGGACAAATGGAGACTTCATGATGGACCATATCAATCAGTGGACCACCTCATCGAGCGAAACTGGCAGTGACTCATAACTGGAGAACTATTAACTCCACTTGAGCACATATCTCAGAGCATGCCCCACATCCGGGACTTGGGGTGGGCGGGAAACCAGGTGGGGCTTCTCCCTCAATATCCCCCTTTACCTCAGATACATGATGGAAACAATATGGACATAATAGCATTGCCCACCTCCCTATCCCCCTGAACCTTTTTTTTCTTTTTCTTGTTTTTCCTTCAACTATAGTTAACTATGTAAAGATTGTCAACAACAAAACAATAAAATGGATAAAAAAAAAATTAAAGCCATTTTTTATGCTAAATGCTTATAAATCTATCCAATGACAAATAGTGTTGGGTTTTTACTTTGCTTTATTTTAACTCTGACTTGCTCAGAGAAGGTGGGCAAATGGATGGAAATTTCATCCTGGAAGCCGATATGATACAGACCCACAATTTCCTTTTGTGAAATCTGAAAACTGGAAATTATTTTTAACATGTATGTGATAGGTGCAAAGTCATTTGGCAGGCAAAACACAAGTGATTCTGTCCTTTATTTTTGTCCCACTTAGTTTAAATGATGATACATCTCTCTGCTAAAATATTAATGGATTTGATTACAGGATGCTGCTCTCAACCCCATTGGGAGTATTAAGTAATATATAGAATATGAACCCAATCCCTGCTCTAAACTCTACTAAATTTCAAACCGCATCTGGCTCCAAACCACTGAGATCAGAGATCGTGGATTTGTCCAACAGATACAGCAAACCTTTGAGTCTGAATCCTCTCATTAGTTAAGGATTGGCTTTCTCCCAGCATCAGTTGTGTCCCTCTGTAAAATAGAGTTAATGACAGTAAGGACCTCACAGGCGGAGGAGTGTGGAGGTGGAATGAAATGAGACAAATTCCAGAAGGAACTTAACGCTCTCCCTGGTGCTGAGCCAGGCACCGCAGAGGACATCTTCACCGCAAAGCATCCCCCTCTTTCCACAGAATGCAGGCAGGGTACTACAACCACCACAACACAGGAAGTGTGCAATTGAAAAACACTCACTCCTGTGATTGGAAGGTATAAAAAACAAAGGCTGACAAGATAATTCATCAGAAATGCCATCCTGTTTTCAATGAGTGAGGTGTTCTGATGTGGCCGGGAATGAAGACCAAAAACAACGCTCACATGTAGCTCCTTATGCTTCTCTTAGATGGATGTTTTTGTGGCCTATTAGCCAATTTTTGCAATTGGTGCAATTATGTAGGTGGGTGGCTAATTTCCTTTCTCCATGGGTTCTGTCAGCCTGGTAAGTGATTGGCTGTAAACAATGCCAGCATTATTGACCATATCGATTCCAGAATTCCATACTTGGCTGTATTATTTGTTCTCCTTTCAAGAAAGATTCTTTATTTTAAAATCTCACTGCAGTCCCATCAACTGCAAGGTCCATAAAGCACTGGTGTGTGTGTGTGTGTGTGTGTGTGTGTGTGTGTGTGTGCACCTTAATGTAACATCTGTTCACATAGGAATTATAGGAATAGGCATAGAGGTGTAAAGAATTTTTCTTAAATCTAGATTTGAAGGGAGATCCAAGAGACAATCGTACACATATTTTTAATCTCTATTTTTAACAAAGTTTTAATAGACTGCAGTAGCAAGAAAAAATCCTTCATGCTTTAGATCTCTAAAATATGAAATACAATTGACAGATCATTTCTGTTAGCTCTCTGTGGAGTCCTCCTCTGTGGTCCCCAGGAAAAGTTTTGTCATCTATTTGCCGTAACTTCTATGGGCACAAAATTGGGCAATGGTAACAGATGTGCCTCAATTTTGCAAATTCCAGTTAGTATTTTGCAAATATTTCTCTCCTTTAATGCATTTAATGATTATCCATCCATCCATCTATCCTTTTGTCTATGCACTCATCTACCCACACAGACAGCCTTTTCTCTACCAGGCCCTAACCTAACCTAAGGATACAAAAATGGATTAGGACACTCCCCCTACAGATGAAACAAACTTACTGCTCATTTTACTGGTTCAGTATTAGCTAGAATAATCTTTTTCTTGTTATATTGAAAACCTCATCACCATCACTGGAGCATCACTTTGCTCTTCAGGTAGATGACATTGGATGCTGGCGATCCTTTTATTATTTAGAGAGTTCAGATAGGTGAAGGTCTGCAGGCTTAGGAACTGGGAAGTGGGGCTGCAGCATATTCTGCATAATGTGAAGTATGAGGCTTTTCAGAAAAAAAAAACAATGAAAACAGAGACCACCAGGAGGAAATCTGAGCTCTGAATGAAGGGAAATGCAATGCACTAGAAGAGCTGATGGTTGTGAGATAATGTGGGGGCTTCAAGGGAGGGAGCTGCAGCCTCGAGAGTCCATTTTCATGGGGAAACTGTCACTTGGGAAAGCCTTGAAGAGACAGCAATTAATATTGTTGCATAAAAAGGCACTTGAAGTTTAATGTCTTTATTTCGTATCTGTTGTTGACCTTATTTCGTGGCTTCTCATTTAAAGGAATATATAGTGATGCAGTAATAGAGACTACCATATCCAGATGTGGGGATACAATGCCCTATGCATCCCTATATCCAAATCAAAAATGGACTCCCAATGAAACTGTTGGACATATCTAGGCAATGGGATGCTGGACTGTCTGACATTGTCTGTGCCAGCAATGTTGGGACACACTTAAATAACAGACCGATGGAATTATAACTTGTTATGAAGGATTGTATTATTGTGATAATATGGGGAAAATCAGAGGGGTGGGAACTGGGGGGTCCCAAACCCTACATAATTGTACCATAAAATTTAAATTTTTTTAAAAAGAAGCAGTTGTTATTTTTTTAAGATTTTATCTTTATTGGAAAGGCAGATATATAGAGAGGAGGAGAGACAGAGAGGAAGATCTTCTGTCCGATGAGTCAATCCCCAACTGAGTGCAACAGCTGGTGCTGTGCCGATCCGAAGCCAGGAGCCAGAAACTTCTTCCAGGTCTCCCACGCGGGTTGCAGGGTCCCAAGGATTTGGGCTGTCCTCGACTGCTTTCTCAAGCCACAAGCAGGGAACTGGATGGGAAGCGGGCCCACTGGGACACGGACCAGCACCCATATGGGATCCCAGCGCATTCAAGATGAGGACTTTTAGTCGCTAAGCTGCCGTGCTGGGCCCAGAAACTATTGTTTTAATGTTACTCACAGTTGGTTCATGATAGGAATTCAGGAAGAACTTGGTTGTGTGGTTTTGGCTCAGGATAAGTTCAGATCTAAACAGGACCAGCTGATAGCAAGGGTCTTGGGGCAGCTCAGTTGTAATCCAGCACCCCATATTGAAACAATTCCATGTGGTCTTTCCATGGTAATTGGCTTTGGCTTCCACACAACATGGTAAGTATGGGACAGCTGTATTATAGGAATATGTTTCCTGGCTTTTTGTTCTAAGTTCTTGCCCCATTGTGAGTTAAGAAATCAAAGTAGACATAAGTAAGGTCCATAGCCACCAGGGTTTATTTGCAGTGAGAGATGAATATGAAACTGAACCTCTGTAATATATAAGCATGGCCCAGACCTGTGTCCTTTCCCCTTGGTACCTTTGTCCTCCAACAAAAGGAATACACTAAACTAACAGAGAGGGAAAACTGATCCTACAAGGTGTTAGGATCCAAAGCAATTGGGAGAGAGAACAAGAGGCTGTTATAAGTCAGAGGAGAGTGTCTGATGGAGTGCATCCTGGTGAGAGATAGCCCAAAACCACTTCCACATGGTGGAGTGATCAAATGAGGGAAGTGGCCACCCAGGTAGACAGCACTGGGCTGTTACACATCTTAGATGGGGATGGGAGAAGGTAGCAGTTACTGTTTGCTCATGCCAGGAGTGACCTGTAGCACAAGGCAGGGTACCATTGTAGTGGGTTGAGGCAAGGTCTGGATACTTCCTGCAGGGCATTCCAGACATTCCTGAAGAGATAAGACTGGATGATCCATCATGCACTCACACTCACTGTGCCAAGCCAGCATCCTGCTCTGCCCAACCTAACACAAGGTTCTAATCTCAAAGAGTCACCTATTCCCTGGTAGCTAAGAACCATAACGGACAGTATTTTCTGAAAGACTTCATTTAAAGGAAGTCCACCAGAAAAATGTAACTATATTCTGTTGCAAGTTGACCAAGTCTTACCCAGAAATGAGCTGGAGGCAGAGTTTTTGAAGCTCAGTAGTCTTTCCTCACGTGCTGGCGCTAACCAATGAATCATCCATGCCACTGCAGGTAAAAGAGGAGAGCAGCCCACACCAACTATGTTCAGGGGATTTTAAACAGCGATCATCCAATCAGCTAAGAGAGTACGGGCACATGCCAGAAATCATTCAATCAAGCTTACATTACTGCACAATGCAAATGATCCAGTCAGCTGTAGTGACATGGAACACAGACACCCAATCAGTTTCAGCATCGTGTACTCTAATAGGAAGAGCTGCATCCTGTCTACTCAAGCGAACAACTGGCCAAGATGAACAGGTCCTTCCAATTCCATGTACAGAAAATCAGTTGGGGCAATCAACTTACTTTATGAGCTGTAAAAGAAAAGCAAGATCTCATCCTGGAATGAGATATTTTCTTGAAATAAATACTCTCAGCCCTGCGGCGTGGTCTAGCAGCTATAAGTCCTCGCCTTGAATGCACCGGGATCCTATATGGGCACCAGTTCATATCCCGGTGGCCCTGCTTCCCATCCAGCTTCCTGCTTGTGGCCTGGGAAGGCAGTCAAATAAGGCCCAATGCTTTGGGACCCTGCAACCCGCGTGGGAGACCCGGAAGAGGTTCCAGGTTCCTGGCTTCGGATCGGCGCAACACTGTCTGTTGCGGTCACTTGGGGAAGTGAATCATTGGACAGAAAATCTTCCTCTCTGTCTCTCCTCCTCTCTGTATATCTGACTTTGTAATAAAAATAAATAAATCTTTTTAAAAAAATAAATACTCTCTCTCCTTTCAGGACTTTCCAAGAACCCAAGCTTGTGGACATATCCAGGAAATGTATCAGATCTAGCCTTATTTTTACAATTTTTGATTGTCTGAGCTGTCACATATTCATGGAACCCCTAGATGGGCTGGAGCCCACCTAGCCATCATGAATTCCCTAGACCACAGCACCACAGACCAATCAAAACAAACATCACTAGCTTCACTGACCAACCAGGATCCTTGCACACACACACACACCACTCAGCCACAATTTCTGTCTGTAAGAACCTTCACCCCTAACTTCTCAGGGAACCTGGGAATTGAGCAACAGCTTCCCAGCTCCTTGTTCTGTGCTTTCCATAAATACTGCTTTCTTCTACTACCCTGATGTCAGTGATTGGCTTCCTGTGCATCAAACACACCCAGGTTGGGAGTTCTACAACAATGCCTCCAACCAGTTTGGAGTATTGTTCAACAACAGATACACTCACGTGAGAGTGTAGACAATGTCAGGAGGAAAATGCCCACCATGAGAAGGTCAGAGAGGTGCCTGTGGTAGAGGCCTAGCCAAAGCCAAAAGGAAAAACTTGTTCTGGGAATGAAATCCAATCATTATTTTTCTTCCATTGTTTGTAACTCATCTTTTGCTTGTCAGCACAAAGTGATGGTGTTAGCAAAGCTGAGTAGTGTACAGTTCCATATGTATGTAGAAGGAATATTAGGTGTTTTGAGGGAAACTAGCTAAACCTTATCAGTAACTATGTATACATAAGCAGTTTTTTTAAATAAAGATTTATTTATTTTATTGGACGGCCAGATGTACAGAGAGGAGGAAAGATAGAGAGGAAGATCTCCGATGGTTCACTCCCCAAGTGGCTGCAACGGACGGTGCTCGCCGATCAGAAGCCAGGAGCCAGGAACCTCTTTCCAGGTCTCCCACACGGGTGCAGGGTCCCAAAGTTTTGGGCCATCCTCGACTGCTTTTCCAGGCCACAAGCAGGGAGCTGGATGGGAAGTGGAGCTGCTGGGATTAGAACCGGCACCCATATGGGATCCCAGCGTGTTCAAGGCAAGGACCTTAACCATTACGCTATCACACCAGGCCCAACATAAGCAGTTTTGTATCACTCGCTACAGCTGCCATGTGGCACTAAGTCATCTGTTCAAAAACATGTGTAGCCATACAGGGGCCTCGGAAAGGCTAAAAAGATACATAAGGAAATGTCCCTGTTTATTAAGAGCTCAGCCTTTTGCATTTGAATCCAGTTGAGCCTTATGCGTCATCATCATCATTGCTTTCTGTTAGAGGCTTTGGTGTCTGATCTCTTAGTTCATGGATCTCATAATATCTACAAGGATAAAACATAGGTGCATGGGAGAGAGAGGTCAACAGTGAGGGTAAGAAGCTGAACGGTCACTATCATGTGCAATTCCCTTTACGGGATAAGGATGAGATCTGAGTGGGTTTAGCATCCATGATGTTTTCTGGGAATTTCATGGTATCCCCTCATGGCGTTTAACTTCCACATGACAACAGGGTGTCTCCTTTCCCCCAGTCCCTTATGAGACACAGGTGCCTGGTAGGAAAATGAACATACTAGACTGGCAGGTAAATGGGTAGAGTTACATTACAAGTTGGTGAGACAGGACTTGTGTAAAAATAGCCCAGCTCACTTGTTCTAAATTCTTGCCTATCTCTCCCATACCAGTCATCCTGCTCTCTGGCACCTTTGGGTTCCTGAATGCTCTGAGTCACAGGATAGGGAGCATTGCTTTTCTTTTTTTTTTTTTTTTTTTTTTTTTTTTAATATTCATTTATTCATTAATTACATTGCATTACATGACACAATTTCATAGGTACTGGGATTCCCCCCCCTTCACCCCAAACCCTTCCCCCATCATGAATTCCTTCACCTTGATGCATAACCACAGCTCAAGTTCCGTTGAGATTCCCTAATTAAAAGTTTACACTATACAGAGTCCAGCATCCCACTTGTCCAGTTCAAGTTCAACCGCCTCTTAGGGAGGCCCTCTCAGGTTTGTAGGCAGAGCCAGCAGAGCGTCACCTCGATCAATTAGAAGCACCAACATATCATCAGCAACAGTCCAGGTATGATGAGGCTGGTGCAGAGTCCACTGATTGACATAGTCCGTCTTAGGGTTTCCCCTTGTCCAGTTTTCCGCTGCAAGCATAAAGCTGAGGTGGTTGATTCATCTACTCCATTTCATTCCCAAGGTTGCAACCACACAGCATCATGTTTACCACATTCTATTGAAGATGTCACAAACCCATTCAGATTTGAGGGGTTGGGATCAGGACCGCATGACATGATGGGGAGGCAACAACATTTGCAAGAGTAAATGGGATAGGGCCCGGCGGCGTGGCCTAGCGGCTAAAGTCCTCACCTTGAAAGCCCCGGGATCCCATATGGGCACCGGTTCTAATCCCGGCAGCTCCACTTCCCATCCAGCTCCCTGCTTGTGGCCTGGGAAAGCAGTTGAGGACGGCCCAATGCATTGGGACACTGCACCCGTGTGGAAGACCCAGAAGAGGTTCCGGGTTCCCGGCTTCGGATCGGCACGCATCGGCCCGTTGCGGCTCACTTGGGGAGTGAATCATCGGACCGAAGATCTTCCTCTCTGTCTCTCCTCCTCTCTGTATATCTGGCTATAATAAAATGAATAAATCTTCAAAAAAAAAAAAAGAGTAAGTGGGATAGATCTGAGCATGGTCATCTTTGGGACACACACTCAATGTTAAAAGTAATAGAGAGCTGCAGAAGTTGAGGGTTCCAAAATCTGGCCCTGTGGGATTATTTGAGTGCTAACAGCCCAAAGTCCAACAGCCTCAGTAGCTGGAAACCTATCAGCTCAGCTCTCCACCCTGGTGAGTCCTCAGGCTTCCCCTATCCTTCTCACCTCTCCACTGGCCCAGAGCTGACACAGAAGACCTTTGAATGTCATTTTAATCTTCTAGGATTGCTGTGCTAGTATCCACTGAAAGCAACATAAACATATTCTTAGGGTCCATGTTGTGGATCAGTGGATTAAGCCATCATCTGAAGCACTGGTTTCCCACATCAGAGTGCCACTTCAAAGTCCTGGTTGTGCTGCTTGCAATGCAGCATCCTGCTAACGTTCCTGAAAAAGCAGTGAAAGCTATCAAGCACTCAGGTCCCTGCCACACACATGTAGGACCAAATGAAATTCCTGGTGCCCAAAGTGGGCCTGGCTTAGCCTCGGCCATTACAGTCATTTGGGGGATGAATGGGTAAAAGGTATGTCTGCCTTTTTGTCACTCTGTTTTCAAATAAATAAATAATCTTTAAAAAAAACACAGCAATAACAACAAAAATGTATTCTTCCACAGCAGTGGGAGCTAGTGATCTGATGCAGGTATAGGCAGGCCATTTTCCCCCTACAACTTCAGGGAAGATGTCTCATGCTTCTTCCTACCTCTGCTGGCTGTGGACAGTCCCTGACATCCTCTGCAAATATATCATCTTTTTTTAAAGATTTATTTTATTTTTATTACAAAGTCAGATATACAGAGAGGAGGAGAGACAGAGAGGAAGATTTTCTGTCCAATGATTCACTTCCCCAAGCAGCTGCAATGGCCAGAGGTACGCCAATCAGAAGCCAGGAATCCAGAGCCTCTTCTGAATCTCCCACACGGTTGCAGGGTCCCAAGGCTTTGGGCTGTTTTCGACTGCTTTCCCAGGCCACAAGCAGGAAGCTGGATGAGATGTAGGGCTGCTGGGACATGAAACAGCACAAAATGGGATCCCAAAGCGTTCAAGGCGAGGACTTATAGCCACAAGGCTATCACACCAGACCCACAGCTACATCATTTTAATGCCCATATCCTTCATCACTATCTTCTTCCTTTTTCTCATTGAATGACCATCCACCTGTCTGCATCTTTCCAGGCTGCTACAGCTCAACAATTATTGGCTGGTGAGCTTGTAAATAACAGGAATCCATTGCTCGCAGATCTGGATGCTGGAATGTCCTACATTCTGGCCAGGCTGGTCTGCAAGCTGATGAGGACCACCTTCCAGGCAGCAGTTTTTTCTCTGTGACCTCACTCAGTACAAGGTGTGAGTGGAATGAGTCACCTCTTGCTGCCTTAAAAATGGTATTAATTGGACGTTAGGTCTGGGTGCCACACGGACCTATTTTGACCCATACGATGCCACAGTCGGTACTATTTTCCTGCAGGACCAGTACAATCCACAGAAATCAGTGAGTTCTCATGAGCTCAACATATGTGCAGTTCACTGTTGTCCCCTGCAGTCCTAAAGCTTTTGCCACCTGCTGGCCTTCAGGTCTGAGGGCTACCCAGACCTGTCTTGGGCGGGACCTGTAGAATGCCACATTGCTGCAGTTCACTGAGTCAGAAATGAATTCACTCCAAGCTCAGCATATGCTCAGTCCTTTCCCTTGCCTTTGCCACCTTACTCAAAATGGCGCCCAATTCAGCTCTAGGTGGCTGACTGGGCTGTGAAATTCACCCTGTTCTTGCACTGCCCATCTGGGATCTGCCGCTCTGTCTCTGCTCCTGGTCAAATCAAACAGACCAACAGGACAGACAGTTCTTTGTCTGGGTTCACCTCCAGAGCTCCCAGTGAAAGTCCCTTCCCACCTGGTTGCTGATGGAGTTCCGGCTGCTGGTGGAATCAGATCACTGTAGGCTGAATGCGCTGAAACATCAGTCACTGCAACACCACACTGTTGTGTCCGCTGCTTTCCTGTGTCTGTCAGTCTCCAGGTACCCCTCTGCTGTTGTTCTGTCCTCTCCTATTTCCTGGAATGTGTCCTCTCTGCTTCATCCTGACTAAATGTTTCTCCATCCATTTAAAAGTGTCCTTACCCTATTCCGCCATCTTGATTCTCTAAAGGGAATTGGGGCTGGGATAAGGGAAATACCAGAAACCTGTGGAACTGTATCATAAAATGATAATAATAAAATATATATATAAAATAAAATAAAATAAAATGGCATTAATTACAGTCTAGAGAGCTCTGCCCTGACAAACTAACCGCTTCCAAAATCCCCACCTCATCTACAAACCACCACCTCAGGGGATGAGGACTTCAACACAGGAATTTTAGAGGAACATGAATATTCAGACAATTGCACACCCTACTCATGTAGAATCCGCTAAGTCTTGATTATTTGCGTAAAGATCCTATTTCCAAATGAAGCCCCACATTCACAGATAGAGGAAGGTAGGCCTAGCAGACACATTTTAGGATGATATCATTCAGTCATTGCCAGTGGACACTTAAAATCCTAACGTTACATCCAGCCTTCCAACCCGAGTCCTTGACCCCTTCAACACAAAGCTACCACCCAGGAAAGCTTATCCACTTCGGGTCACTCACACAGTGTGACCAGAACTGCACCCATCTTCCTATTAACCTCTCTGCTGTAGTCAGCCCATCCTGTAGCACTAGTGAGTGTCTGTACAAACACACACACACGCACGTGCACATGTGTACATGCACACACAATAAAGCTGATTCCTAACTCCAGAGAACAGTCCTCAGAGCCCTGCATGAGGGTTATCGATTTCTCTTCCCTCAGCTTTTCATTGCTGCCCACAACTGTTTGTACCCTGTGCGGCTTCCTTTACCCAACTGTCTTTAAAATGAGATTGGTTACTATAATGCCTCCAACTTCATTCTTGGATGCTCATAGAATTGGGTGGAGCTCTCTGGAATCCCAGGGACTTTCCTTGAGACCTTTTAGGAATTCAGAATACAGATCTCTTCCTGGGAGCCCTATCTGCTACTGTAAGCAAACAAAGATTTGTAGGGAGGAGACGAAACTATGCTTTACAGGATTCAGTTGAAGAAGAAAGTGAAACTACAAATCCGTTTTGTGGGAGCCTCTGTGTTCTTGAACGCAAGCTAACTACATTGTAAGAGTGAATGTCACAGTGAGACTCTTGCCTGGGAGACACACATAAAATTGAAAACCACCCACATTTAAATTTGTTCACCCTAAGAGGTAAAATCACATGGCCCTACAAAAAAGAAGTCACCAATTCTTAGTATGACCTAATTGTACAAAATGTGTGTGTTTATGTTCACATTCATTTTATGGTTAATGTCATAAAGTAAACCCATGACAACACATTTCTTCCTCTGAAATTTTAATGACTATACTATTCACAATTTATTAAAGTCTCTTTCTCAATATTGTAAAAAATTGTCTGAACAAGCCATTATAGGAAAGAAATAGTAAGGGAACTGAATTTAAAATATAAATGATGTAAATAAAATATAGAAAATTATTGTCATGTCCCAATCCAACCATGACACAGACCCTAACTTCTGTCTAATCAGACAAAAAGGGAGAGTCACTGAGAACCTGGACTGCACTCTGCCCAGTCGGTGAAGTTAAGATGCTGCTTAGGACCTCATGCCCTCTCAGGCTTCATTGAGATGCTGCACCATGAGTAGTGAGCCAAACCTTGGAGCTCACTTTCTATTGAACAAAGTCGATAGATAAATAAATAGATCATTATCAGAAAATAGAATTATGATTTTTAAATTATCGTGTATGATTTATGTTATTAAGTTAGTAAGTGATTTTTCTGATAAAACTTTTTAAAAGATTTTTTTTTAATTTTTATTGGAAAGGCAGATTTACAGAGAGAAAAGGAGAGGTAGACAAATTTTCCATCCACTGATTCATTCCTCAAGTAGTCCAACAGCTAGAGTCAAGCTGACCTGAAGCCAGGAGCCAAAAGCTTCCTCTGGTATCCCATATGGGTACAGGGTCTGAAGACTTTGGGCCATCCTCTACTGCTTGCCCAGGTCATAAGCAGGGAGTTGGACAGAAAAGTGAAGCCACTGGGACATGAACTGTCACTGACATGAGATCCCAGCAGATGCAAGGTGAGGATTTAGCTACCAGGCTATCAAGCCAGGCCCAATATAACATATTTTTAATTTATATTACAGTCAAAGGCTTAATGGTTCTGTTAAACAAAGACTTCAACAAATACAAATTAGAAAGACCACAAACAGGGAAATAGGCAAAGGCCAGACACAATAATCAAAGAAGATGCTCAGCTGCATTAACTTTTTTTAAACTTTCCTTTGAGTATTTTACAGAGGCAAGACTTCCTCGGCTCATCAGGATACATCTTTTGCAGGCTATGTAACTATTAAGAAAATTTTTTGCCTGCGTTTTATGGAATGAGTGTTTTATTTTTGTAACTTACAGATACAAGTAATATTCATTATGAATTGAATTTTAAAATAAAAAGATCATTTCATTGCTTTCTTAGAGCAAAAATAAAAGGAAACATGGTGATGAATCAAAAAGACAAATTAATAGAGTGAAACCTTCCTGACCTTAGAATACACTAGGTGCCCAGTAGATCACAGCTATCATTATTTTGGTGTTCCAGGATGCAACACAATGGCTCCATTGGCTCATCCTCCACCTACAAGCATAGGCATTTCATATGAGTGCTGGTTCACATCCCAGCAGCTCCACTTCCCATCCAGCTCCCTATTTACGACCTGGAAGGCAGTGGAGGATGATCCAAGGCCTTGGGACCCTGCACCCGCGTGGGAGATCGAGAAGAGGCTCAATGCTCCTGGCTCTTTGCTTTGGATCAGCTCATTTCTGACTACTGCAGCCATTAGGAGTGACTCCTCAAATGTCTGCAAAAGCCAGACCCAGCCCAGGCCAAAGCTAGGATCCTGGAATTCCATCAGTATCTTGCAGGAGGGTGGAAGAGGCCATCATCTGGTGGGGGCCACTTCCATTAAGAGGAAGTGGATCAGAAACAGAGCAGCTGAAACCTGGACCGGTGCTCTGATACAGGATGCTGGCACTGCAGGAGGAAGCTTCAGATTGGCTCAGTTCTAACTATTGCAACGATTTGGGGAGTGAACTAAAGAATGGAAAATCTTTTTCTGTCTATTCTTTTCTCTGTAAATCTGCCTTTCCAATAAAAGTAAATAAAACTAAAAAATGAATAGTGTTCCAAGAGCAGGTGTTCAGCCTTATGGCTAAGATGCTCAGATTCCATTTGCGTACCTTAGTCAAAGTCTCAGTTCTGCTTCCAGCTCCAGTTTTCTATAATGTATTCCCTGGGAGGCAACAGGTGATGGCTCAGGTAACTGGGTCCCAGCCATTCATTACGGCAACCTGGACTGAGCTTCCACCTTCAGTCCTGGCCCAGTGCTGGCTATTGCAGTCATTTGGGGATTGAACCAGCAGATGGATCTCTCTGTCTCTCTCTCTCTTTCTCAATGTATTTGTGTACTTCTTAAATAAGTAATTTTAGAATATTTTAGAAAGTACCCCAAGTAGGTTATCATATGTTCCTATGTGCGCCACTGTGCATTGAGACTCTGCTTTAATTTCTGAGCCACGCAATAAAAGAATTACTTTTCAAGAAAATAAATCTTAATTTCACTGACTTCGTGCCATCTGTAACATAATAGGCTACCTGAGTTCTCCTCCATCATTTCAGCCTGTAGTATATACTACAACTCAAGCTCACTCACATTGTCAGAATAAGTCATTCTTTTGAATTGATTTATAATAATTTAAAACAAGGGAATCCATTTTCCCTTGTCTGCTTATCCAATCAGGGGTCCCTGTTTTAAACAGCCACTCACAAGGTATTAATAATAAAGGCATTCTCTGATTTTATGATTTGAAACGCTTCCAGTTAATAGCAGTCACCAATTTTCAGTCCTCCTCCCCAGTAAACAGGACCATTAAGGGCTGAGCCTAGCCATTTGATTTATTGTTACCATTGTCTACTGTCAATTACTCATAAGCACTGCAAATGCCGAAACATTACATGCCGGGGAACACTATACTCAATTATAGATGGACACTGTTGAGAAGTGGACTGCATGAGCTCCCCTCAGCTCACATAGAAAAAACCCTTCCAATAAAAGTCTTTGTTCTAATGAGTACCAAAGGTCCATCAGCATTAAGCATGTAAGCTCGAGAAAGCCCATCAGAACATCACTATTTACAAACTGAATTAGGTGCATAAAGTTTGGGAAGAACCTAATTACTGAGTTAAGGAGGCAAAAAGCAATTCAGTGCTTTAACAGCACAAAATACACACAATAACACACCATACTAACTGAAGTATTTTCATGAAGTCTTTGTACTCATCTAAAAGCCTAATAATAGCACCAGCTTAAACATGTGAAGATAAGCACCAGGAACGCTTAAGCTGGAGAGTAATGTCTGAGTGCATTCCATGAGGCACGGAGAAAATTATTTCTCCAAGCTGGGATGGTAGAGGGAGGGATAGGGATACAATAATCAAGAAGGCAATTTTGGGACCTCTTTGCTCTGTGTCTATAAATCATTCAACAGAAAACACATGATTTAACTCTAATCCAAACAAGGGTTCCCAGAAAATTAAATTCTTTTCCCACAAATGACTCAGAATGCAAGTGAAGTGAGCCATAGCATCACCTCCTCAAGGTTCCAGGAAATACGATACCAATATAACACACACATTGTAGCAGCCGAGGTGACTGTCTCCAAGCCATCTGTGCTCTCATGAGGTCTCCATCCACACAGGATCCTCCTCAAATAGACTGCTGAAGTCAGATCTCACAGGTTCCGCACAGGCCAGCCCCACGACCTGGGCTGCTCATGAGGCCGCCTTAAATGTTGTAGAGCCTAAGTGTAGGTAAAAGATGAAGAATGACACCAGAAAGCACAGTCGTTGTCATCAGATGACATTCTTCACAACCCCAAATGGTATAAGCATTCTATTCCTTTTATTTTTTTAATGCTGTTTATTTTTATTTATTTACTTATTGGAAAGGCACAGTGACAGAGAAAGAAAGCCAAAGAGAGAGGGAGGAAGAATCTGTAACCTGCTGGTTCACACTTCAAATGCCCACAAAGGCCGAGCCAGGAGCGAAGAATTCCATTTGGACCACCCATGTCGGCAGTAGGTACTCAGGTACTTCAGGCTTCATTTGCTTCCTCCCAACATGTGTATGAGAAAGAAACTGGACAGAAAATAGAAGCAAAACTAGGCACTCCTCTGTGGCACGCAGGTGTCCCGAGAGATGGCTTAATCTACTTCCTCGAGATGCAATCATAAATCTGTTCCCTTTCATTTTTTTTCAGAAACTTTTAAATAATTTATGTGAAAGCTAGAGAGAGAGAGAGATTTTCCCAGCCACTGGTTTACTCCCCAGATTCCTATAATAGTTAGGGCTAAACCAGGCTGAAGACTAGAACGCAAAATTCTATGCTGTTCTCCCATATGGGTAACAGGAACCCAAAAACCTGGACCACCCTCCACTGCCTTCCCAAGCACACCAGGAGAAAGCTAGATTAAAATCCAAGTAGACAAATTCAGATCTGCATTCCCATATGGGATGCAGGCATCCCAAGAGACAGCTTATCTACCTATGCCACCATACCTACCTCTTGGTTGGGTATTGATGACCATTGGTTTGAGGTATTTGTATTCCCGTGTACTTAATTTGGCAAAACAAAGTCAACAGCCATATGCTGAATCCCCTTGCTCAAAATGTCATCGCCCATGAAACCCAAAATCTAAAAATTTTCATCTTCAATTCTTAACTCACTGTAGATAACATAAATCAACATATATCACAGTATGATATCTCAGGCAAGCAGGGGAGTCTTCCCCCACTCTAGAGGGATCGTTTCTTGACCCACTCTCTCTGCTTATCAGCTCCCCACAGTCAACACATTTCATTCTTCTGACCTTACAGCAAGGTGAGGAGAACCCAGAAATTGAGAAGTGATGACTGGACACAGACCCTCCCAATGTTTGGTCATCATTTGAAGTGAGCCACACCTTTCCAAAGAAGAATTGCTAATGCAAGGCCAGCAAAAAGGCAGCCAGGGGCTGAAGTCAGACCAGTGGCAGGCTGTGATAGCTGATTATTTTTGGAATCTTGAGGACCATCAAAAGAAAAAAAAAAATAAAGACAGAGATGTGAAAAGTAAACTTACTATCTCAGAAACACTAGCCACACCAGGGTGCCAAGGAGACTTTAAAGTCACAAGAGGATGGGACTCGCTCCCGCAGGCCCACTCAGGCCCGGGCTCACACATGGCATGCAGGTGAAAACGTGTGGTGGCAGCAGTGACAATGAGGGAGCCTTCATTGTCTGCTCCATGCATGTGCACTTGCGGCTATGTGAACGTTCCCTGATCTGACAGGAGAATGAATTGCCCGTTGACCCTGTTCCAACCACACTGGCTATAAGTACCTTTTGTTCTTTCGTTTCTACATTTTGGAAGATGTTAAGCCATCACCTTTGTAGAAGCATTTATGTAGTCCAACGATTTTTAGTTCTATGAGACGTGAAAAGCAAATCTATGTAGTACTAGCAGTTACAAAGTAAAATGTACTTGTTTAGTCATCTTCAAGTAGATCACAGAAGTTGTCCTCTATCTAGTTCAGTTAAATACTGGAATAAAATATCAAGGAAGAAGCATACCCCTAGAACAGATTTCAGGGCTTCTTCTGGTTTCCTGCGGCTACTGTAATACATTCCCACAATCTACCTGGCTTAAGACAACACATATTTATTGTCTTATAGTTGCGCAGGCCAGAAGTCTAAAAGTGAGTCTGTTGTCCTAAATCAAGGTGTCAAAAGAGCCACCTTACGTCTTGCAGTTCAAGGGGAGAATCCTCCTGTTTTTCAGGAATAATACACCACCTACATCCCTTGGCTCATGAATCCTTTCTCTGATTTCAAAGGACATCATTCAGCATCAGGTGCCATCCTCACATCTCTTACTTTTGACTCTGGCCCTTCAGCCTCGTAAGGATCCCTGTTATAACCCTGGGCCCACCCAATGGCCAGGACCATCTGTACATCTTGAGATGCCTGACATAGCTGCATCTGCAAAGGCTCCTTTTCTGTGTAAGGTAACACATGCCCAAGCTGCAGATGTGTACAACTTTCTAGAGACATTCCTCTGCCTTCTGCAGCATTCTAACAGTCACACTCGTGCTGGTAACACAACAAGGCTAAATGTCTCCCGCTAAGAATGGCATTTTCTCTACAACCAAGAACATCTGAGGCCCACCATTATCTGCAGTCAAGTGTTCTTTCTACTACATTAAGCTCCCACAGAAATAAGCAACACAAATCATCAGAATGGTAAGTAAAGGCTACATGGCCTGGAGCATATGTCCATAAATGTGCAAAATTATAGGATCAGCCAGTTAGCATTCAAAGGATTATCAAAATCTTATCCAGCCAGTCTGGTCCTAGCTACCCTCATATAGTTCAACATCATCAGCCTGACTACGCCTCACACTTGCCAAAGCAAAGCAATACACAACTCACATCTAAGAGCCAAATATTCCTGGAATACCTGGATGGCCAACTTTAGATTATGGACAGTCCACACCACATTCCAGCATTCCAAAAGTGACTCATGCAACACAATGGGTCACCACTGAGGTTGGGTGAAAGGTTTGTCACCTGGAAAACAGCCACAGGGCATCTTCACAGCTCAATAGCCATCTGGCTGACTTATGTATTGATATTCAACAGTTAAGTTTATAGATAGCTGCTACCTCGCCAATGTCATTGCCACTGGTCAGAGCCAAATGGATCCTTCTGGTGGGTTTATTTCCGGTAACTGACGCTTCCTGCCATTGGATCTACCTATCTCACTGCCACTTTTCTACCCTGAAACTTTCAGTAACTTTGACTCAAAGAGGAAAAACTCCCCATTTGAGTTTTTGTTCCCAAAAACAACAAAAAATCCTACCTTTAAGTTTTTGTTCTTTGATAACTTATTCCACTAGGGAATAAAACTTGGTTTCACATAGAACTACAGCTCTGGAAGTGAACAGAACAAGAAATTATCTCCTAACCACCCTCACAACACCTAAGGAAAATCCTGCATGACCCTTTAGAGGCAAAGTTGACTCTTTCCTAGGCCAAACATTCATGATTCCTTTAACTAGCCTTTGAGAAATTAAATGTTTTTTTAAAATGTGAAAGGGAACTAGGTGATTGCTTGAGCTCCAAGGAAATCCTATTCGCCATTTTGGCCGCTGGAAATAATTTTTCAAAATATTTTATTTATTTATTTATTTTAAAGACAGAGCAATACAGAAAGAGAGGGAGAAACGGAGAGATAGAAAGAGCACTCATACTCTGGTTCACTTCCCAAATGCCCATAAAGGCTATAACTGGGAAAGACCAACACCAGGAGACAGGAATCATGTTCTAGACTCCCATATGGGCACCAAAGGGCCAAGCACTTGCGCCATCTTCTGTTACTTTTCAAGGCACATTAGCAGGGAGCTGGATGAGAAGCTGGAAAGCAAGAACTCCACCGGTTATTCCAATATGGAATGCTCACAGACCAAGCACCGCTTAATCTAATATATCTTCATACCAGCCCTTGGAAGCAATCTCAAGGCTGCTGTCTCTACCCAAAAGAAAAAGAGGAAGCAATACAGGCTAGAGTACAAAACAAAGGCTCCACAGAAAAGGATTGAGCTCGGACCCGGCGGCATGGCCTAGCGGCTAGAGTCCTCGCCTTGAACGCGCCGGGATCCCATGTGGGCGCCGGTTCTAGTCCCGGCAGCTCCACTTCCCATCCAGCTCCCTGCTTGTGGCCTGGGAAAGCAGTCGAGGACGGCCCAGTGACTTGGGACCCTGCACCCGCGTGGGAGACCCGGAGGAGGTTCCAGGTTCCCGGCTTCGGATCGGCGCGCACCGGCCCATTGCGGCTCACTTGGGGAGTGAATCATCGGATGGAGGATCTTCCTCTCTGTCTCTCCTCCTCTCTGTATATCTGGCTGTAATAAAATAACTAAATCTTAAAAAAAAAAAAAAAGAAAAGGATTGAGCTTGAGCTGGATGTGTGTCAGGTGGGAAATCAAGTGAAGACGTGTAGAGGAAACAAGAGAACCAATTTAAAAAGAAGCAGCAGCAGCAGCCACTTGGGAAGTGAACCAGCAGATGAAACACCTTTCTTTCTGTCTCTCCTGCTCTATGTAGAGGTGCCTTTCCAACAAAAATAAATAACTATTTAAAGAAAAAATGCCTTTCACAGCAGCACTACCCGAAGGTGCATCCTAAAATAGGATGTGGGGTGAGCCCTGCTGCAACTGGAAGGGAGCAGACTGGGCAGGGCCAAGCAAACTTCAACTCACAAGAAAGAACAGAAATCAGGATGGAGCACATGTCATACTGAACTAGGCTCTTACACCGACTGGTCTGCAAAAGCCAGCGATACTATGCCACAGCATCGAAAGCAAAGGCTGAGACAGGTGAGGGGCTAAGCCAACTGGGTCAGAGCAACAACTGGCATGCGTGCCATCCAGGGTTGGGAATAGACTCGGTTGGGGTTGGGGTTTCCTTGGGAGAGTGTGGGAGCCAGAGTGGGAGCTGTGTTCTGGTCTGCATGTAGCTGCAATCTCCCTTGGCACAAGTGTGGACTGGGTCTGGTGCACCGAGTCAGGCTAGATGCCAGCACCATCTGGTGCTCTGGAGAACCTGGGTAGATGTAGGATGCACTAGGCTGGGTCTCTGCCCCTACTGAGCCATGTGTGAGCAGTGTCTGGGTATGGACAAACCTTGGCTGGGCTGAAACATCCAACATCAAGAGCTGGAATGGATTGAAGGTTAGTAAGGAGGGCTGGCCCATGGAACCACCAGTACGTGCAAGATCTGGCATACAGACAGATTCTGAAGGAGCAGCTTGGGAAACTCCTTTGTTGAAACACAATCCTTGAGGTAAACGCAAGAACCATGAAAGGGAATAACCCTGACCAAGCCAGAGGAAGATACCCATCATCATACATATGGCATTGGTGGGGGGCAGACCAAGCCGAACCCATTCACATCACCTGCTGGCGAATCCGAGTGCCACAATAGAATATGGGTTGGGCCAGGTTCACTCTCGACACAAACCAGTGCACATTAAGGAATGCCAAGTTGGGGGAAGCCATACCACATGTGGTTGCAGTGCTGGAACAACGCAAGTGAGAACCAGCGGGGGAAGGGAACAGAGCCAGCAAGGGGAGTGTGGGCTCTCCCACTGGACAACCACTCCCACTGGAGAGCATGAGCTGGGATGGGGGAGTAACCCAGACCAGACCAGGCAGGGCTATAACACCTATGGACCTCATGTGAGCTAGATTAGGGAAGGGCCAGGTTGGGCTGACTGTTCCGACTGGTGCAAACAAAAATTAGAGTGGGTGAGGGTTGGTTGGGCTTTGCCGCAGCATCAGCTGGCAGAGGCTGGCACTAGGAGCTTAATCTGTCAGATTAAACTCCAAAACCACCTGGACAGTGCATAATCTGGATGTTGGAGTGGCCTAGTACGGAGATAGTGGGCACCTCCTTCTTGGGTTACGAATCCCGCTGACAGCACCAAAACCAGGACAGGGATAGGGGTGGCTAGACAGAAAGGCACCTGCCAGTATGTGTGTGGGCTGGATAGTTGGTTGTTGGGTTGAACTAGGCTTCAATGCCCATTGACATGTACCAGAGCTAAATGGGATGTGGGACAGACTGAACAAGTCTGGGTACATACTGGCATGCATGGGAACCAGTGTAGGGAACAGGCCTGGTGGGGGTTATGGGGAGTTGCCTCAACTAGGCTGCAGCTCCCACTGGTTTGTGTGAGGGCCAAGTATGAAGTGGACAGGATCGGGGTGCACTATAATTGCGATTGGTTCAAGTTTATGACAGGGCTGGAAACAGAACTGACCCAGCAATTGAAACAACCAGCATGTGCATAAGCTGCTTGGGGCGACAGACTGTGCCAGACCCTGTACTGGCAAGCACCACAAGAATCAGGTCTGGGATCACCTCAGACTAAGTTTCTTTGGAGATCCCTCCAACTGAACTGCTGATCTCAGAACCCCCACCAGGAAGAGACTATGTCAGCCAGTGGATTCTGAAGAGATTTCGTTGCAATTGGAACAGTGAGACTGGCAGCAAATCAGACCTGTTGACCTATCAAAACTGCTTGAGCAGGACCGTCGGAGCATGCCCCACACTGGGGACCTGGGATGGTTGGGAGGCTGGTTAGGGCTTTTCCCTTTGTTTCTCGCCTGACCCCAGGTATGGGGAGGGGAATGATGATGTTAGTGTGGAAACAATGGTCTTACCCACTTTCCTGTAGCCCTTGACCCTTTGTACCCTAATCAACTAAGTAAGATTATTTTTAAAAGTTAATTTATTAATTAATTTTTAAAAAAAGAAAAAATGCCTTTCAGGCTGTGCCACTTAAACATCCATCTCCTTCCTAATGGGCCAGAGGAAGCAGTGAAAGGTTGCCCACATGGTTGAGCTTGACATTCACATGTAACCCTAGATGCAGGTTCTTATCCTGCCTTCTCCCTGGCCTAGCCCTGGCTGTTCCAACCACTTGGAGAGTGGACTAGGGATGGCTCATTTCTCTCTCTCTCTCTCTCTCTCTCTCTCTCTCTCTCTCCTCCCCTCTGTGTGTGTGCATGTGTGTCTGTGTGATTCTACCTTTGAATAAATAAATCTGTTGAAAAATGGTTTGGAAAATAAAAAGATAGTCCTTGAGGTTTTTTGGTTTTGCTTTGTTTTGTTTTTGTCTCTTAAAGAGTCTTTGGGTTTCCAAGAGGCCATTAATAATACAGCTTCAATGAAGTCCCAGAAATCTACCATTGATTTCATTAAGGGGAATATTTCTCCAGAGCGAATCATCCCTCCAAGATTTTTTAGAGTAAGAGGCCTTCATCATCATCACCATGTATACACATGTGTTTTGGAAAGGTGACCTTTCTGTTGAATACAATTTTGAAAAAATAAAGTGTGCAAGAAAGGACATGAATAAGACATTTGTCCATTCAAAGAAAGGCATTCTTCCACTAGAATCAGAGGAATCACATTTTGGGTTCTGCAACAATATTACTCAGAGTTTTCACAGCAAATGGAACTCGTCTGTGATAAGAAATCAAAAGTAAGGGGCTACAAATTTCACAATTTGACAATGACACAACTTTCAAGCATGACTTACTTCTTGAAACAAGATAGAGATCAGCTTAAATATTATCTATTTCCTGTGATGGGCTTCTCAGTGGGATTAGAATCATGAATTGGATATTGCTTTAAATAATAAAATAAAGAGCTATTATCACAGATAAGTTGAGATGCTTTTGCCCCCAAGGTTATTATTGATATCCACATGAGGATACAGTTTAGGGTTTATAGAATTTCAGAACTCTCACAGAAGCCTCAAAACAAAATAATATAGTGAAATGTTTATTTCCAGGGAAATTCAGAAGATGAAATTTCTGAGACCAAAGAAAATAAAAAGATACTCTGAGTTACCCCTGCATTATCTTAATTTGTAGCTATTTGGGGATAGTAGAAGTAAAAAAAAATTGTAGTACTCTGTATGGAAAACAATGTGAGAGAAGTTTTGCATGGGGCAAAACAATGCAACTTTCTTTATAGTAGCAAAAACTGTACCCAACCTAAATACCACCAACAGGGCATTCATTAAGTCAACTGTGACACCAACAAGCAGCAAGGCACTTTGCAATTATTAGAAAGACGATGATAAGCTATAGGTTCAGTTACACCAAGATCTCCAAGATATTTCATTATCGTTTTTGTGAAAAGTAGAATATACATATGGTATAATACCATTTGTATGAAAGTGAGAATACACAGAAACACTTGTAATACACAGGTAAGTCTTAAATGCATGGATTGCATTGGCAAAGATAGAGTTGTTTCCTGTGATAGCTGGGTAACAGGTGATCAGGAACAGAAACTTTGGCTTTCCCTTTCACCTTTGCCCTTTTGTAACATTCAGATGTTGTACTGTGTGCAAATAATACCTATTCCCCAAAATATTTGAGGAAGAATCATTTAAAAGATCAGAAAGGAAAACAAAAAATAAATTAGTCCTGTCCAACCATTCCCATAAACTGAAGTGACATCTGCCTTTAAAGCTCCATGCAGGGTCTGGCATAGTGCCCTACATTCAATATTTCTTGAATTGTTGAACTAAAAGTAATAGCTTAACATAGCCTTTCAAAATTGAATCATTCAATATTTATTATTTAAGCTTGCTTGATATGTTTCAAAGAACTAAATCATGTTAGCCAAAATGAACAAACTATATTATGGAGACAGATGAGACTTCCAAAGTTGCTGAAAGGTTCTAGAATCAACTTTAGAATCAAAAGCACTCAGCAAGGGGATCACCTACCCTCATTGATTGGAGCAGTGAGTTAAGAAAACTGTACATGGTATGGTTGTATTTTGATGAGACTATAGACACGACATGCCATCCACGCATTATTTCTCCTTAAATATACAAATAGCATTTCTTTTTGAATTTTTTTTGATTACATGGTTAATTTGTATTTGAAATGCAGAGAAAGGGGGCCTGGTACAATAGCTTAGTGGATAACGTCCTCGCCTTGCATGTCCCAGGATCCCATATGAGTGCTGGCTCTAATCCCGGCTGCTCCACTTCCCACCCAGGTCCCTGCTTGTGGCCTGGGAAAGCAGTCATGGACAGCCCAAAGCCTTGGGACCCTGAACTTTGTGGGAGACCTGGAAAAAGCTCCTGGCTCCTGGCTTTGGATCTTCTCAGCTCTGGTCATTGCAGCCACTTGGGGAGTTAACCAGCAGATGGAAGATCATTCTGTCTGTATCTCCCTCTCTCTGTAAATTTGCCTTTGCAACAAAAATAAATTGAAAAAGAGAAAAGCAGAGAGAGAAAAATATAGAAAGATCTTCCATCCACTAATTCACCCTTAAATTCCTACCACAGCTGCAACTAGCACAGGCTGAAGCCAAAAGCCTGACCCCCAATCCAAGTCTCCCACACTGGTGGTACCCAGACATTTGAGCCATCATCCACTGCCTCCTGCAGTGCACGTTAACAGGAAGCTGGCATCAGAAGTGAAGCCAGGCATCCTACTGCGGGAGGCATCCAACCCAAGCATTGTAACCAACTCTCTCCCTACTGAGCTACTCTTGGATCCTTCGTCAATTTGACATAAGTCCACAGATTTGGCAAGACGACATCATGTTTGTTCAAAATTATCTGGAAAATAAAGCTTTAGACTAAAATAAAAGTGACAGCAAGCAAGAAAGAAAATAGTAGGGAGTTGGGTATTAGGATCTTCCTAACTACTCAGTCAGAATCCAAGACACACAACACCAACACTGAAGCTATCATAGGCAATGCAGTAAAAATTAGCCTGAATTTATTTCCCTCTTCTTTCCCTACAGGTGTAGACAGCAGCCATGTTTTACTCATGTCATTATCACTCATGACCTCAGCTATATTTGTGTTTGTACTTTGGTGTTCACTCTCTCCAGTGTTCTCACATCCTGAAACAAGTTCACACCCTCAATAGAAATTCACAAAACTCTCCTAAGAGGTTCAATTTTTCTCCTGGCCACATTGCTTATTTACCTAGTCATTCCATCTAGGGAACAGTAAAAATGCCTAAGGGAAGTCTTAAACAAAGTTCCCCACACCACTCCCAAACATGTATGTGTTGCTGGAGCTCATCCAATCCCCTTAACGAGGAAATAACTAACACTAAGGCACAGTGAAAAAACAAAGTGAGAGCTTGTTTTCATGTTATTTTATTTTGAGAGCTAAAAAAAGACATATGAAGAGAGAGAGAGATAAAGAAGAGAGAGAGAGAGAGAGAGAGAGCTCCCACTCCCTAGATCCCTCTCCATAATCCTTGCAATTGCCAGGGTTGGGCAGGCCAAGCAAGGAGCCAGAACTCAGTCTCCCACTTGTGTGACTACCCGTGCCTTCCAGGGTTTTCGCTGCCAGAAGCTGGAGTCAAGAGCCAGAACTGGATATTGAACCGAGCACGCCCACAGGAGACACAGGTATCCTAACCAGCGTCCTAATCACTAAGCTAAATACCCACTTCGGTGAGCGTTTATTTTAGTTTAAAATTACTCTTTTTCACTTGCTGCACCCTACCTAGTTGCAAGGGCAGCTGTGGCTGCACTGAGCTTCCTCCCAGCTCCAGGTGCCTGCCAAGCTAGCACCACCGTCTTCTTCCAGCTGTCATCAAAATTATCTACCGGGTCTTCATCAGCCACGATGAGATGTTCTGCAACATTTACAAGATCTGGGAGATGGTGAGCAGCCTGCGTCTAGAGGTGGAGAAGATGGTCAGAAGGCCAAAGGGTGGCACTGATGATTCACTCATTGGTGCCAATGCCCCTGGCAGAAGGCCCCAAGAGCTAAGATACCACAAAGCCCAGTGCTCACTGACCTGGATATCGTCATGAACAACCACCTGCAGGAAACCAGCTTCGCAAAGGGAGTCTGGCGACAATTACATGAAATCAATCAAGGGCATACTTGAAGAACACAGACCCAATCAAGTACATGCTTGTTGATTTCAAAAATGATCAATTTTAGATTGGTGAAAAATGAGTCCAGATGGCACAGTGGCTCTACCAAATTACCACAGATATGAAGAGACCCAGTTCATGATTTCCCTTAAAGAATGGTTTAGAAATGAAAAACTGTGAACAAAACTTGCAGCTAATTTGGATCTGTCGCTGTTCATCATACCTGGATGTTGCTTGCCATCCATACAGCCCAGGACATGCAAGAAATGGGACCGATGTTGTCTTGAGCTCTTCATTTATTTTGAGCATCACTTACTTGGAGTGAAGGCATTGTTTTGAAGAAAAACACATTGTGATGTAGGTTGTGTATAAACAAAATGCATTTAAGCTTTAATACAAAGATCAACCTTCCAAGCAATCTTAAGAAATCTGTGAGGTGTCCCGTGCTCAAAGTGGCTGTGATGAACGGATTCTAAGCTTTCTCTCTACAAGCTATGTCAGGGAAGGTGCAAAGAAGTTGTGCTTAATGAGCAAGCATGGACTCGTAAGGCTGAGAGGGCTTTTCCATGATGACTCTCAGAGCAGAACACAGGAGCTACTGTAGCAAACAAAAGATAAAATCAAGGCCCATGTCAGATATGTCCCAGCCGGAAGTCACAACAGTTCACAATGGAGAAGATGGGTAGGAGGTGGACAATAAAAGTGTCCCTGGGGTCTGGTGCGGTAACCTAGCAGCTAAAGTCCTCACCTTGAACGCGCCAGGATCCCATATGGGTGCCGGTTCTAATCCCAGCAGCTCACTTCCCATCCAGCCCCCTTCTTGTGGGCTGGGAAAGCAGTCGAGAATGACCCAAAGCCTTGGGACCCTGCATGCACATGGCAGACCCGGAAGAAATTCCTGGCTCCTGACTTCAGATCGGCGCAGATCAAGCCATTGTGGCCACTTGGGGAGTGAATCATGGATGGAAGATCTTCCTCTCTGTCTCTCCTCCTCTTTGTGGATCTGATTTGCCAATAAAAATAATTAAATCTTTTTTTTAAAGTGTCTCTGAACACATCTGAAATGTCCTCACAAGTTCCCTCAATGTCTCATTAGGCCTTTGGGGGACTGCTTATGGAGAATGAATGAGCTAGACAAATGCCTCTCCAACAATTTGTGGGTAAGGGTAAGTTTCTTACATTTGAAGCTGTCATGGACAGATAACAAGACCAATTATCTTACCACTACATTCAACAGACACAAAATCCTCGTATCAATTTACCAGTTTTAGGGTTGACGCCACAGGGTAGCACACTAAGCCTCCACATGCAGTGCCAGCTCACTTCTCTCTCTCTCTCTCTCTCTCTCTCTCTGCTTTACATGGAATTCCCCTCATACATGAGCCAGAAAGCACACTATCACTTGATCGTAGATGCCCTCCAGCCTCCAGCCTGCAACCACTATGTTCCTGTTGTTTAAGTCACCAACTTAAAAATACAGACGGTGGCACGTGCTAAATCCCAGCTGCCCAGGGACTGCTTACTCACCCAGTACTGTGCCTGGTCTATGACAAGCACTGGATATGTGGGCAAGGGTAAACCAACACCAGCCAAGCATTAGGATCTTGAACCTGGAGCATCTTCTCCTGGGCAAAACCAGGCAACGTGCTAAGGAGACATAAATTCCTTTTTAAGACTCAAAAAAGAAACCAAGAGTTTCAAAAGCCTCTACATGTAGTATATAAAAACAATTCTATTGTAGGAGCTATAAAAAAAGAGAGAGAGAGAAACAAAGAGTAATTATGAACTTGTGGGAGAGACAGAGTACCGGACGATGTCCTTGGAATTAGGAGTGTGTACCAGCAATCACCAAGAGCACTGAGCCAGCCAGGCTGAATGCAATCAGTCTGTTTGCAAGAGTCATGTCAGCCATCCTCACTCCTTTTAAAGCCTTTTCTATCCAAAGCCCAAGAAAGAAAGAGAGAGAGAAAGAGAGAGAGAGAGAGAGAGAGAGAGAGAGAGAGAGAGAGAGAGAGAGAAAGAGAGAGAAGATGCTATATTCGGTATACAGATAAACACAAAATCTCACATCCTTGCAAGATGTAAAACTTAAGAAAGAAAACTATTTTCAAATAAAGTTGCCCGCATGGGCAATAAAGCACAAATACTTTCCAAAATCAAAAGGGCCTTCAGCCTGTGACTGGCCATCTACCACAACCCTGTGACCTCTAGCCTAACCATTTCATCGTCCCTGAACTTGAGCCTGAGGCATCTGCAATGAAAAGAAGAAGGAGAAACCACATTCAGTGTCACTCCAAAGAGCACTACAACAGGCAGACAGCTTAGTGTAGTGGTTACAATACCTGCATTCCAGGGCCCAGTACAATAGCCTAGTGTCTAAATCCTTGCCATACATCCACCAGGAGCCCATGTGGGTGCCAGTTCATGTTCCAGCTGCTCCACTTCCCACCCAGCTGCCTGCTTGTAGCCTGGGACAGAAGTTGAAACTGTCTCAGGACCCTACACCCATGAAGGAGATCCAGAAGAAGCTTCTGGTTCCTGGCTTTGGATCAGCTCCGCTCCGGTCGTTTCAGCTACTCTGGGTGTGAGCCAGTGAACAGATCTTTTTCTCTGTCTCTCCTCCTCTCTGTATATCTGCCTTTCCAATAAATAAATAAATCTTTGGGGGGTGGGGGGAAGGTACCCGCATTCCACGTTGGAGTGAATGGTTCAGGGCTCAGCTCTACCGCCAATTCAAGCATCCTGCTAAAGTATACCCTGGGAGTCGGAAGATGAAGATTCAAGTGTTTGGGTCCCTGCCACCTACATGGGAGACCTAGATTGAGTTTCTGGTTCCCAACTTCTGACTAGTGCTGACATTGGGGGAAAGAATCATTAAATGATATCTCTGCCCATACCTTCAAATAAAATAGATACACTTTTTAAAAAAATGAGCCAATAGAGATAGACCTCAGGCTGATACTTGTTGTGGAAGTGAGGCTGAAAAACTCCTGGAATTGCAATGCAGCATTTCACAGAACTCCTCTGAGCCCTTGGCTCTCTGTTCTAATAAGAATTATTCCTCCTATGAGTGGACCTTAGAACTATATTAAGACTGTGTGACTGTCACCCAGCCATAGCCAATGAGAAGATTTCATGGCTAGAATTCTAGGGTTCAGATGATCTCTGGAAATATGTTTTTCTGCTTGTATCAGTTTAAAGTGAGGTCTCCGTCATTTTCAATCCAAGGAACATTAACTCAGTCAGGAGTTTTTAAGCAAATCGAGGGGTGTGTTCAAGGAACAAAAGTCTAGTAGGCCCTTCGTTAGTGGAGGGTTTCCTCAGGTTGGTCTGCCACAGGCGGAAGTGATCTTCACAATTGGAATTTTCAGTAAAGGCTTATCTGTTTTCCCTTGCTTTCTTTTTTTTTTTTTTAAAAAAAGATTTATTCAGTTTATTACAAAGTCAGATATACAGAGAGGAGGAGAGACAGAGAGGAAGATCTTCCGTCCGATGATTCACTCCCCAAGTGAGCCACAACGTCCGGTGCACGCCAATCCGATGCTGGGAACCTGGAACCTCCTCCGGGTCTCCCATGCGGGTGCAGGGTCTCAAAGCCTTGAGCCATCCTCAACTGCTTTCCCAGGCCACAAGCAGGGAGCTGGATGGGAAGTGGAGCTGCCGGGATCAGAACCGGCGCCCATATGGGATCCCAGGGCGTTCAAGGCGAGGACTTTAGCCGCTAGGCCAGCCCGCCGGGCCCTTCCCTTGCTCTCAGAGGGCTGAGTCAACAGCCCTACAAAGCAACTTTCTCCAATAAGAACCTAGTGAGCAATACCAAAATTACTCTAGAAAATTACACATAAATTTAAATGCAAATTCTATGTAACTAAGAAGTGCCCCAAATCAGAGCCAGGATATTTTTTTTCTTAACCTATAGCTACAGACATAGGAGCAATCATTCATTGGACTTAATGAATAGTTAGACCAAAACATGTGGGGTTTTGCTGTTGCTATTTCTTGGTCCCACTGGGGTTTTTATTAATTTGAAAATCAAAGAGACAGGCAAATAGGGCATCTCCTACCCACATATCTGCCTCCCCCATACCTCCAACGGCTGGGGAATGGGCCTAGCTAAAGCCAGGAGCCAGGAACTCAGTCTGAGGGTCCTGTGAGCCTCGGGGTGCCCATTCCAGGAAGCTGGAAAAGGGAGCAGAGCTGAGACTGGAAGCCAGGCACTCAGACATCCCAAGTGGTGTCCTATTCACTGCACCAAACGCCCACCCTGGTCCTTCTGCTTTGTTGTATTAGAGAAAACTTTGCACCTGCCTCAAATTCCAGTCATTTTATACAAAAGAGAAAAAGCCAGTATCAACTGAACATCTTCCGATGTGCATGAATATTTCATTCTAGTTTAGCTTTAATTTTACAGATCTGCGGAAGAGGTCACTCTTGATGGTCTCTTTTTATCTGGTTGATAATGTAACCTGAATTTATATCTATAAAAATGCTAAGTGTCCTTTTAGATCTCAATCTGCTCTTCGTTTCTGCAGTTGCTTTCTTTCCTGGGTATCAGGGCTTCGGTTTGGACATATTCAATTAGATCCTTCCTCCTACCTTTCACTTCTACGGTTCTCTAAGTGATGGCTACCCTGACCTCATTAAAAGTCAAAACAAGCTCAATCTTTCTACGATGCCCCAGCTAAAAGTATGGATCTCTTAGGTCAGCAAGAACTTACTTTTCCCCTAACTCCAAATGGCTCTGCCCCATTAAGCCATTAGTAGGCCAACAAGAGGGTGTGTTCTCAACTGCTGTAAGTACAATGTACATATGGAAAGTAAGGAGAAGGAATTGATATTGATTCCTCACATTCTTTTCCACGAAACGTTCCTTGGGTTGTACCTGCCTAAGCAGAAAACCGGCTTCTAATCCAAACATCATCAAATATACTTTTAGTCCTAAAAATTAATATTGCACCCAGAGTATCATCTTTACGCAAGGCTGCTCCTGGACTACGACTTTACGTAAAACATTGGCAAGAGTGTATTTATGCAAACTATGCCATTGTAAGCACTCATTTCAGAGGCTGAGTTTACCAGCAGTGAAGGGCCAAACTGTAACTTGCGCTCACTCTCCCAGCCACATCGTAAAATGGACGGTGCACTCTCCTTTATGGTGAGATGCTAACCTTTCATCATACAATCAGAGATGCATTTAAGAGAGGCAGTGAAATAAGTGTACACTTGCTTATAACCTGTGAACTCCAGAAATCGTTTAAGTTAGGTACTTTTGAAATACCAGTTTTAGAGTTCCTTTCTAACAGATACCTGGACATAATCAGAGAAAAGAAACAAGAAGCTACACTTTTGTCCTAGTTATTTGTTGGGAGGAGAGTATGTACATCCCTCACAAGATGCATAAAAACAGTAATCTGAAGTCTACACCTTGGTGATCTCCTGTATGTGTGTGCGCTCAGATACAGCATCCTCAAAGGTATACAGCATTTCTAGCACCTTAATAAGGGTTCTTTTTGACATTTCCCAGGAAATTGCCTTTCTCCTTACTTGTATCACCTTTGATTCATTTCACCTGTCCTTGGACGGGACAGGGATGGATCATGCACTGTGCAGCCTCTTGTCTTGCTTCTCCCTCTGAGTGTAACATCTGTAGCACGAATCAGCAATGTGATCGCTTTTTGGCTGTACAAAATCCCATCCTTCTAGCCCTTGACGCTTCACACCCTAATCAAATATGTAAAAATTATCAAAATAAAATTTATACAGTTAAAAATTCCATCCTGTGATTGCACAATTATTAATTCTCCTCTTTGTGCATATTCAGACTTCCTCTAATTAGGAACTAATTAAGAAAACAACCAGTGGTTCTTTTGAAATCAGCATACAGAAATGTATATTTTTACTCAAAATTATTTTATATAGATGATACACGATAAAAAGAAAATAAATATGGAGAATGAAAATAAGAATAAGGGCCCGGCGGCATGGCCTAGCAACCAAAGTCCTCACCTTGAACACGCCAGGATCCCGTATGGGCGCCGGTTCTAATCTCGGCAGCTCCACTTCCCATCCAGCTCCCTGCTGGTGGCCTGGGATAGCAGTCGAGGACAGCCCAAAGCCTTGGGACCCTGTATCATGTGGGAGACCCGGAAAGAAGTTCCTGGTTCCCGGCTTCAGATCGGCACAGCACCGGCCATTGTGGTCACTTTGGGCGTGAATCATTGGACAGAAAATCTTCCTCTCTGTCTCTCCTCCTTTCTGTATATCTGACTTTGTAATAAAAATAAATAAATCTTTTTAAAAAATAAGAATAAAATATAATACCAAAGCCATTAAGCGTAATCTGTAATCTGCCATGTCTTTGCAGTTGTGCTAACTCTGTTTCCAATTAGAATTTGCGCTTCCTGGAAGCCAAAAAAAAAAGAGAGAAATATCAGTTATATAATTTTTTCTTTTGTAAAAATAATTTATTTTCATTGGAAATGTAGATTTACACAGAGAAGGAGAAATAGAAAGATCTTCCATCCACTGGTTCATTCCCCAAATGGCTAAGCCAGGAACTTCTTCCATGTCACCAACATGGATGCAGGGTCCCAAGGCTTTGAGCCATTCTCAACTGCTTTCCCAGGCCACAGACAGGGAGCTGGATGGGAAGTGAAGTAGCTGGGACATGAACCAGCACCCATATGGGATCCTAGTGATTATGGGCGAAAGATAAGCCAATCGAGTCATCATGCCAGGCCCAGAGTAATATGATTTTCACAGTAGGAAAATAAATTTCTCAGGGGAAGCAAAATTTAACATAATGTATCACTTAGGTTTGGGTCAACAAACTGACCAACTGTGGCCCACCATCTGTTTCTATAAGTAATTTTATTTACACATTCATACATACAGTTGCATATCATCTGTGACTGAACTCTTTTGCTTAAACAGCAGAGACAAAAAGCCAAAGCAAAGGCCATCTAATCCACAAAGTCCACCAATAACTTTACCAAAGGTTGTTACCAACTCCTGCTCTAAATTAACAAATAAAATTCCAAGGAATATTTTCTTCTTTACTATGGCTTATGGCTTGGTGTGGTTACCATCCCTTCATCACAGCTGACACCTGTGACTTGCTTCTAGATAACAGAATAAGATAGATTTTTTCCAGATGTAATTAAGGTCTCCAATTAGTGATTTTATTTTACCAAAAATAAAATGAGTGGTTGTTCTAGAAGTGTCTAGATTAATCAGGGGAAAGTTTTCAGAAGAGACTGGGCCTCCCTCATACCAGAGGTTTCTCTCCCTTGGGTTTGAAGAAGTAGGTACATGCTGTGAGGGTGCCTACTGTGATGATCATGAAGGCCAATAACTGGGCAGCCTGAGTCCTGCAACCACACACAACTGAATGTTCCAGCAACCAGGTGAGTTTACGAGTTTACAAGAGGATCCCAAGCCACGGATGAGACTGCAGCCATTAAGGTTGTTTTCCCTATGTGATAACTTCACAGAAGTGTTCACAATATGTGCTTATAGCCTGTCTACTTTTCTAAGTGTGTACACTATTTTATTTTAAAAAACTGTATATAAACTTGTCAGCATATGTTCAAAAGAGCTTCAAAAAGTGTGTTGGAAGATGAAAATAAAAGTTTGTTTTGGAGTAAAAAAATTATTTGAACTCCATACATATTTTATAAGATGCATTTTCTACAAATTTTGTTGAATTATCTGTGCATATGTGTACACATGGGAAACAACAGTTGTTTAGGCAAAACTTTTCCAAGGAGCCCAAGGCTTCGATCGTTCGGGTTTCTTGCACATAGTAACACCACTGAAACACATGTCTTTGTTGTGATCTCAATCATGAGCTCTGTTTCATAGCTGTAAAGAGAGATGTCTGTTACACATTGGTGCTGAGTAAATCACCACAGACTGTATTATTTCAAAATTAACAGAAGGAGCAAAGGAGCTAACATGCAACACAGTACCAGGGATGTGCTCCAGTTCTTAAAGGGGTGACAGGTTTTGGATATTAGTTTGTCCCCTGAAGGCCCGTATGCTAAAGGCGAGGTCCTCAAAGCCTTATACTAATGGTTAATGGAATCATGTTAATGCCTAAGGGATTGAAGGGTGGAGACTTGATCCAATTATGACATTTAAGAGTTGGGCCTGGCAGGAGGTCCTGAGGTCATGAAAAGGTGGGTCACAAAGCTGAATGTAGTTTAGCCTCTCTCTCTGGTTCCTGGACCCCCATGTAAGTTTCCCTCTGCACACATTCTACCACCAACTGCTCTCATCAGAAGCAAGATCCTTGGAGCCACTGAAGTTGGACTGTGAGCATGCAAAAACCATGAAGCAAAAGCAGCTTCCCTCCTTCATAAGTAGCATGCATTAGTATTTAGTTATGGTAATTAAAAGCTGACAAATATGAGGTAGTGTTTCCAAAAATTCATAGAAGAATGTGGAATTACAAGCTAACTTTATTTTGGTACAAAAAAATGAAATCCATGATTATAAGCAATCTTCCAAAAATTCACTTATTATGAAAAAGTATGTGCATGAATTTTTAAAGTATTTGCACCAAGATAAAGCTTTCTTGTAATTCTACCTTTTAATGAACTTCTTTTCTTTAAGTACCCTACTGTGTGATATTTAGAGTAATTTTATTAGGAATTCTTCACAAGACATTATCATAAACCCCATATTGCAAGCCAAGGCACTAAAACCAACACCACACGGTGGCAAAGCTCCTCCTCAACAGCGGAATCTAGGTTCAGAGCCAGCATTGCTTTACTCACAACACCAGGAGTTATTCCACCACTCCCCAGCTCACTCCCGACATGGCCTTAGGCTGTCAGTGTCTTTGAGATTTACCAATAAAGCAACCTCATAAAATGTATGCCTTCATAAAGTTCTCATACATATAAATTCATATTTATATATTTATATAAAGTATTCTGAGGTGATTTCTTAGAATATTCTTTCATTACACTCCATTATCATTTACAACCCCAGGAAGTATTCCATGGTCTTCGCTCCTAATGAGAACATTGAAGATGAGTACAGGTTTCCATATTCCCCAACGTGCTGACTTGCCTGTGACAGACAGAACACTATCACACCACCCCTAGAAGCTTTCAGTGGAGGGAGAGTTACCAAGGCCACATTACCCTTAAAAATTTTCTTACTGTAGCTGTTTTATTATTCATATACTTCTAATAGCATCTCAGGGCTTGCTTTATAAGCCTACTATTGCTTAGGTTAATGTTAAAGACATTGCAAGGAGCTCCCTTTTAAATTTTTAATGAGAATAGAAGTTTGCATAAAGCACACACCAGTAAAGCCAAAAGCACATACTTTCTGAAATACTGAAACCTTGTATCCAAACTGAATTTGGATACAGGTTTATTGTGTCTTATCAGCATGTGATGTTCTTTCCAACTATAGGAAATTACCCAAGTCTTAGTAACTACTACCAAGTGTGGGATGTACCTTTGACTTAAAAACCATTTCCAGGATGGATTATAGAACAGTATGGATAGAGCAGAAAAACACTCTGTTTTTCTTTTCTTCAGAGAAGAAAACCAAATGGATGCAGCAGGTATTGCAAGATAATGAGGGAAACTATGAACATAAGTATTGAATAAGTCTACTTAAACTTCCAAAGTTGACACGTTTAGTTTAGAAAAGGTTAATGGTCATCTTTCATGGAAAGATTTTGTTAAATGCATTGATAGGTCTGACACTTTAATAATTGAGCCACAATCTTTCCAAATGTTTCATTAGACATATTTCATCCTATACACAATGAATTCAATGTCCTGCTCTTACATTTAGGGACTAACAACAGAAACTACCAGAACAACATGGTTGGGTTCCTGAAAATCTTTCTGGCAGTAGAAGAGTGAGATTGCTTCAGAAAAACAGATCAGAAGAGTAAGCCTTCCAGTGACTATCCTGTAAGGAATTTTAAATTCAGTTTGCACCACGACAGTGTCACCCAACCAAATGTCCTTCACGTGGCAGTGAATTGTGCCTTCTTGCACAATTAATCTCATAAAAGCTCTTGGCTCCACTGATACTAAGACCTGGTGGCCTGACACAATAGCCTAGTGGCTGAAGCCCTTGCCTTACACACTCTGGGATCCCATATGGGCACCAGTTTCTATCCCAGAGGCCCCATTTCCCATTCAGTTCCCTGCTAATAGCCTGGGAAGGTGGTTGAGGACAGCCCAAAGCCTTGGGACCCTGCACCCATGTGGGAGACCCAGTAGAAGCTACTGACTCCTGGCTACAGATTGGCTCAGCTCCAGCTATTATGGCCACTTGGGGAGTGAGTCAGCAGGCAGAAGATATTCCTCTCTGTATACCTGATTTTCCAATAAAATAAAATATTTTTTTTAAAAAGGATGTTGGTGAATCCACAGTGTTCTTTTGGATAAACTACAAACTAAGAGCCTGCTTTTCCCACCCACACTTCTCCAACCAAATGCACTTCTGCCACTCAGATCTTACAACTCAGACCTGTGACCACCTGTCTGCCTCAAAATGCAAAAGAGTTGTTTTCTAATAGAAAATGCCTTGAATAATCTGAATCCACATAAACAACCTAGCTGTACAAGCTGTCTTTCCTCCCCAGCCTCAGAGTCCCAGCCCTGAACTCAACACATTCGTCTCCACTCCACCCTCTGTGCCACTGCACAGGCATCCCACTCAGGAATCCAGCTCTCCTTTCCTTCATTTCCTTGTCCCAAGGCAAACACTCCAGGTTTCCTTAGTTTGAGGGTACATTTAGGCATCAATGTGGCAAGGCTACCCTACCCAACTATTCAACCAAACATCAATCTAGGTGTCGCTGTGACTCATGATGATTTTTGTAACGAGTTAACATTGGCTATCCTTTGACTCTGAATAAAAGAAATCATGCTCTGTGACGTGGCTGGACCTCAGCCAATCAGGTGAAGGCTTTACGGGTTCCAGAAAGAAAAAAGAAACTGCCTGGAGACAATAGTGAACTTAATTATCTGAAATCCACAGGTTTGTAAGGCCTGAAATCACAGACTATATCCACCCTATCTATACTATGCTTTTTCTTGTCTATGCATACTTATAAGACTTAGCTAATCACATAGGCACAGTACAAGATTAACAGCACAAAAATAACAAACAATAGGACAACTTCAACCATATATTATAACAAATGTTACAGAGATGTGGTCTTTTAAAACATTTTATTGTACTCTCACCTTTTCACTTAAAAACTGTTCATGAAGAACTATACTATAGTAATAATATGGGGGCGAGGGAAGGGATCCGGGGAGGGGGTAAGGTAAATGTCAGGGCTTATGGAACTGTATCATAAAATCAATAATAATAATGAGAAGTTAAAAAAAGGAACAAAAAAACTGTATTTAAAAACATTTGTACTTTGAACTTACCAGAGTGACTATTTGTGGTTTCACAGTGCCTTTCTTCAAGGAGCATTGCTTTACTTAATAATGGCTTAAGTTGAAATTCAATGGCTTACGGTAGGCAGCACATATAGCAAGGATGTTTTGAACAAAGAGATGCTTCATGCTGCAGGCAGGGTGAAGTAGGAGAACAAAGGACTTACCATGCTACTCAGGAACGCACTCAATTTAAACTTTTGAATTAGTGTATTCTGGAATTTTTCCATTTCATATTTTCATGTCTAAACTAATTGCTGGTGACTAAATTTCAAGAAGAAGTACAGAGATTAGGACTACTATATAGCATGACCTCCTGATTGAGTTTCTGTTCTGTCCTTACAATTTCAGATTTTCGAGTTCACAGTTCCTGAAATTACCAAAGCCAAGCCTGAAAGGTACATTTATCTTCTTACCTTCTTCATCCCTGCAGTTCTAATCCTTGCAAAACAAAGGACACATGAGTTGCCGATCTCTGAAAAAGGATTCTCGTAGTTATTCCATGGTAAACTTTCTGTACTAAAATTTCATGGAAGATGGATTTAAAGTTGTATAACTATTATGATTTCACACCGTTTCATCTATTTTCAAGCTGGCTTACTATTAGAACAAATTGACATCTTGCTTGATGCTGCATCAACAGTGGACAGACTCGTACTGGGGCCAGGCATTGAGGCATAATGGGTTAATCCACCCCCTCAAGGTCAGCACCCCATTAGGACACCAATGCTAGTCCCAGCTATTCTACTTGTTATCCAGCTCCCTGCTAACATGCCTGGGAAAATGTGTGCAGCGGAAGATGACCCCTGCACTCATGTGAGATGCGGACTAAGCCCCTGGCATTGGTCTAGCCTGACCCAGCCCTGGACACTGCTGCCCTTTAGGAAACGAACCAGTGAATGGAATCCTCTCTCTTTCTTCCTCCCTCCCTCTCTCTCTCTCTCTCTCTCTTTTCCTTCCCTCCCTAACTCAGCTTTCAAATAAATAAATAATTTAAAAAAAAAAAAACATGAGAAGACCATATCACACAGAAAGAGTATTCAATCAGCCTACTCTCCCACCACAGTTGAACATAACTTGGATATTTGTGCCAAATTCCTCAGTCCAAAGAACAGTGGAAGGGCCTGGCATGGTAGCCTAGCGGCTAAAGTTCTCACCTTGCATGTATCTGGATCCCATATGGGCACCAGTTCTAATCCCAGCGGCCCCATTTCCCATAGAGCTCCCTGCTTGTGGCCTGGGAAGGCAGTCAAGGATGGCCCAAATCCTTGGGACCCTGCACCTGAGTGACAGACCCAGAAGAAACTCCTGGTTTTCGGCTTTGGATCAGCACAGCTCTGGCCATTGCAGCCAGTTGGAGAGTGAACCAGTTGATGTGCGCCTGATGGAGGTGAGAAGCAAGTTCCTTAGCCCCAGTGTGGTGTCTGCCATAGAGGCTCCAGGAAACCAACTCACAGGATCCAGCAGGTGATGTGTGTGTCTTGTGCTGTGTTCATATCAAAACAACACAGGACTTAGGCTTTCTCGAGGCTGAGGAAACCACCAGGCAGCGAGTAAACACAGTCGCATCTTAGGCAAAGCAATGCATATAGGATGATTAATTTGAATCATTATGATGAGTGAAACATTGTGCTTTGTTACATAAACATGAATAAATCAAGTTCCCCAACCTCAGGGGGCTTGTACCTGGTAAAGAAGATAGGCTAATCCACAGCTTAGAGATACTGGGCAAAAATTCACTTAATTGAAGAAGACAATCCTATAGAAACCCACAAGAGGAAGCAATTCATTTTAAGGGAAAATTGAACATGAACAGGGGGGACCTTCCCCTATAATCTCAAAAGGAAAGGCATTTATATGGCACAAGAACTTTGGGAAGAAGAAACAGGGAAGAAAGTCACACAGAAAAACCAATGAGGATCAATGTTCTGTTGCCAAGGGTTAAACCCCGCCTTTGGGATGAAGGGATTTTCATGGTTCTCTCTCTCCACTTCATTATTTTGACATTTGTAGCAATTACACCCTTCTTTCTAATACGAAAAGACGTATAAAAAGAAAAACTGGAGGGAAGCCGGGATTCAGTCTAGTGGCTAGGATACCAGCTAAGATGCCCATGTCCTCCGGTCAGAGCACCAGGACTCACCATTCTTCTCCACCTTTGACTCCAGCTGCCTGCCATGGCAGACCCTGGAAGACAGAAAGTAATGGTTCAAGTACATGTGTTCCCACCACCCATATTGGAGACCTGGATTGAGTTCCTAGCTATGGTCCCACCCCAGCCCTGGCCAATGAAGGATTTGGGGAATTAACTAGTGAATGACAGTCAGTCAGTCTGTCTCCCTCCTTCCCTCCCTCATTCCTTCCCTCCTTTAAATAAAAAAAAAAAGAAATAAAAAACAACGAATAAAACCTTCAAAAGTTAACCGAAAGTAAGAAGTGGCTCAGAAGGAGCCTAGCGACCCCGTGCATGATGTGAAGTGGGCTTAGAAACAGGCTTGTGCCTGCAGAGGTGCAGGAGGAGAGCACAGAAATGATGTCTCCACCAAAGCAGGTGGTCTTGGGAGTCGGGATAAGCAAGTTCCCGTAATGAACACCAGAGTTTACTTTTTAAAGAAGCTCATGGAGCCTTCCCAGAAACCATCCTGGAACTTCTGGATTAAGATGAGAGAATGGTCCTCCCCTAATTTTTAGTAAAATAAAGACATTTTCTTATTCGAAAGAAAATCTTACCCAAATTCCGGTCAGGGAAAATGGTATAACATCCTGTCCTAAATTTCAAAAGTGACAGCAAAGGAGATAAATGAAACACTCAAAAAAAATAGACAGTCTCTGGAATCAATGATAAAAATGTTTTCAATTTTTTAAAAACTTTGTTTATTTCAGAGGCAAAGGGACAGATCTCCCATCAGCATATTAACATCCCAAACACCAGCAATGTTCACCAGCTGAAGCTAAAGTAAGGCACCAGGAACTCAGTATAAATCTCCCATGCAGGTATTTAAGACTTGAATACTTAATCCTCCTAGGATGCACAGCAGCAGGGAGCTGGAGTGAGAAACAGACCCAGGACGCAAACCCTGGCCCTTTAATACAAGAAGGGAGAGACTTAGGTGCCAGGCCAAGCATGGGGGACCTGATGGCCCTGTTTCCAATCACTTACTTTCTTCCACGTTTAGGATTTTGCATCCTTGTCATTTGCCTTGTGTTGCACCTGTGCTTCTCAACAGAGCTTGAGCAAATGGACCACCAGACTATGCTAGCAGGCTTGATACAAATGTTAAATGTACTGTGCACTTGACTTGGCCTTCGATGCTGTTGTGATTCCACCAGTTAGCAGCTTCCCTCCTTCCTGGGCCCCACCATAATGACCCGAAACATTTCTGACCCAGAGCAGAAACCTGGAGTTCAGCCAGACCCAGCCCAGACCAGACCAGCCAGAGCCTATTTACAAGACTCACGAACATGAAGATAAATATTTGTTGTAAGCCACTGAGATTTGGCAGCTGTTTTTCTGCATAGTGAAACCTACTTCAGTCTCCTAACTTAATCCTCCTCTCTCAGAGGCAATCAGTGTCAGGGAAAGAACATGAACAGACAATATTCTCAAATTCTCACTTATCCTCATTAATTTAGTCTTGAGTCTTGAGTCAGGTGTGGGGGCGGAGAGTCCCAGGAACAGTAGGGAGAAAATCTCAAGAAAAGAAGCATTTTACCTGCCTCTCCAAAGAGTCCGAATCTCAAAACAAGCAGGAAAATCACCCGAGCTAACTAGGGTATCTCTGCAGAAGTGGGTATTCCATTGCTTTGGGAATTGAATCCCCAGAGCTACAGTGAATCCTCATAGAACCCAAAGCCAAGAGCTCCAGGAAAGTCTCTGAACGAACCCAGGAGAGTCACACACCCCTCCGGTCCCCCATCTTCGGATTGCATAAAAGTAACAAAAGCACACAGAAAACAACATTCATTCAGTCTTCAAACTGCCCATCAGAGGAAGATAAACAGGTCTTAGATAAGATTTAAAAATCTAAGAAAAGTAATTCATGCTATTCTTGCAACTGGACAGACCTGTTCATGCCAACCCTGACCAAGATCAAAAGAAATAAGGGTCAGGATTGTGACACAAAAGGCCACCTATGATGTAGTCAGCATCCCATGTGAGCACCAGGTCATGTCCCAGCTGCTGTGCATCTAATCCAGCTCCCTGCTAGTGGCCTGTGAAAAGCAGGAGGAGATAGCCCAAAGTTTTGGGGTCATGTTATATCCAAACAAAACTTCTGGTTTCTGGGTACAACCTGGACCAATGCCAACCATAGTAGCCATCTGGGGAGTGAACCAGTGGATGGAAGACAGTTATTTTTTCCTCTCTCTCTCTCTCTGTAACTCTGACTTTCAGAATAAATAAGTAAATCTTCAAAACACACACATATATATGTAATATATAACAACTGAGCCAACACTAAAGCCTGAGAAAACAGAGGAGAAAAGGAAGGAAGAAAGGGAGAAGCGGCAAAGAATTCAACTGACAAGAAAACAGTATTGCAGGACAAAAACACTAATTCTGAGTGGGTACGTCATGAAACAAAAGAAACCAAAAAAAACACAAAGTTAATGAAACAATAACTCACAAATTTAATAAAAGCAATAATTCAGAATCAATGTATATTAAGAAATGAAGTGAAAATAAATGGAGTGTAGAATTCAGGAAATAAAACAAAAATCAAAGCAACACTTACACAAACAGTAAGTAGTGCACAGGTGTTGAGCCCAGCAAGAAACACATCCCACACAGAATACCTGGGTCTGAGTCCCCACTCTATTTCTGATCCCAACTTCCTGCTGTTGCAGACACTGGGAAGCAGCAGACAGTAGCACAAGGACCTGGGTCCCTGCTACCCATGTAAGAGACCCAAACTGAGTCCCCGACTCCCAGCTTCAGCCTTGGCCTGTCCTGCTATGTGGACAGTTGAGAAGTGAATCAGTGCATGGCATCACTCTGTATTGCTCAAATAAATAAAAATAAAATATTTAAGAGAAATAATAATTAGGAATGATACAAAAAAGGAAAAATCAAAAAACAGATTGACAACAAATATGAGACACATGGGAGAGGCTCCTGGCTACTCGCTTCAGATGGACTCAGCTCCAGCCATTGCAGCCATTGCAGCCACTTGTGGAGTGAGCCCGTGCAAGAAAGATCTCTCTGTCTGTCTTTAAACCCACCTTTCCAATAAAAATAAATAAATATTCTTTAAAAACTAGAAACCAAAGTCACAAAACTAATGGAGAGTATGATTCAGAACAGAGATAACAATGTGTATTATCCTTCTAATAATTCATAAAGCATAGAGGAAGACAAAACAAAATTCCCATTGCACAAAGGAAGAACTAAACCTGAAACACAGTGAGTGCAAACTGAAATAAAATGGTTAATGCTGTGCAGTGTCTCCAAGAAGATACACAATGCCAACAACAGTAGAATGATGACTACCATAGAAAACAAGAAACACTCAATGATAGGGGACAATGGGGCAATTCCTATGAGGTTATTGGGAGAAAAGAGATAGCCCAAGTCTGGTCTACATGGTCAGTGACCACTCCAGATGGATCAGAAGAAAGGTGGGAACGTGGAGTTTTTGGCCACAAAATCCAATCAGCCAAACAGCCAGTAGAGCAGCCATGACTTTGAGATGATTCAGCACTTGGTAGAAAATGTAACAGAAGGACCATCCATACTGTGTGTCTCAGCTCTAGTCCCACTTCTACTCTCAACTCCAAATTTCTACTTACGTGTACCTGGGAGGTAACAAGTGATGGCTCAGGTGGGAGAGTTAGACTGAGTCCCAGACCTTGTTCAGCACAGCCCAGACCTGGATGCTGCAGACATCTGGACAGTAACCAGCTGGCTGGAGTTGATAAAGAAAGAGATAGATAGAGATAGAGATAGAGATAGAGATAGAGATAGAGATAGAGATAGAGATAGAGATAGAGATAGAGATAGAGATAGAGATGGAGATGGAGATGGAGATGGAGATGGAGATGGAGATAGAGAGATATATAATGCCTTTCTGTTTCTCTCTGTGTGTGTATCATGTTTTAAGATTTATTTTTTTTTGGGGGGGGAGTCAGATATAGAGAGAGGAGGAGAGACAGAGAGGAGGATCTTCCGTCCAATGATTCCCTCCCCAAGCTGCTGCAACAGCCAGAGGTACACCAATCCAAAGCCAGGAGCCCAGAGCCTCTTCCAGGTCTCCCATGTGGGTGCAGGGTCCAAAGGTTTGGGGCCGTTCTCGACTGCTTTCCCAGGCCACAAGCAGAGAGCTGGATAGGAAGCAGGGCTGCCGGGATTAGAACCAGTGCCTATATGGGATCCCAAAGCGTGCAAGGCAAAGACCTTAGCCACTAGGCTACCACACTGGGCCCTGTGTGTGTCTCTTTTAAATAAATAAGCTTAAACTAGGAGTTTCATGATTAGAATAATATCCTGATCTTATTTGAAGCTTAGAAACCCAAGGGATCACATTCCCATAACACTTCTAAAAATTTTTAAAAGAAAAAAATGATCACTCGTGGAGAAGCCTGATGAAGGTTTTGATGCAAAGTATTGGCCTATCCATTTAGACATCTAACATCAAAGTACACAAATAACTAACTACAAAGAAAATATCAACAGTCTGGGAAATTCAAGAATAATCAAATCAGTAATGAGAGGAGGCACAAAAAATACAAGAGAATATATGGTGTTTTAAGATTTACTTATTTTTATTGGTTAGGCAGATTATACAGAGAGGAGGAGAGACAGAAAGATCTTCCATCTGCTGGTTCACTCCCCAAGTGGATGCAACAGCTGGAGCAGAGCCAGTCTGAACCCAGGAGTCAGGAGTTTCTTCCAGGTCTCCCATGCAGGTTCAGGGTCCCAAGGCTTTGGACTGTCCTCGACTGCTTTCCCAGGCCACAAACAAGGAGCTGGATAGGGAAGTGGAGCAACCAGGATACTAAAGAGTACCCATATGGGAACCCATTGCATGCAAAGTGAGGTCTTCAGCCACTAGGCTACCACTCTGTGCCCGAGTATGTGTTTGATGATGATTATGGTAGGAAGTCAACTGCCCCATCCAACACTGAAGACTAATTTACAGAAAGCAAAACTTTTGTCACTGATTTCCCCCCCTTAATTTCTGAGGAATATTTTTGGCAGTCTTATCACTAATGGTGAAGAAACAGGGTCTGAATGTCAGCAGATTCTTCAGTATAATTCCACTCATCTCCTTCCATTAAGTTAGACTTTAGACGATTTCAATGTAATTTCATTTTTACAAAAGTTGTTCCCACTTATTTTTTTTCTTTGAATAAATGAGCCAAGATAGAGATCTATGGAAGAAAAAAAAATTTGGAAATGATATGCACCTTTAGATTAAGCAACGGCAAATTACAACCTCTGCACAAAATCTGGCCCCAAATAAGGTTTTGTTGGAACACGGCCACATCTGTTATTTATACGTCATCCATGGCTACTTCCATGCCACAACCACAGAACTGAATTGCTGAGAGAAACCATAGTTACCTGTGTGTATAAATACAGTTTAGAATAGATAGAATGGGATGGTAGAGTGTGACATGGCATAGATACATCAGCCGATGTATTTGGATGATCCCGGCCCATAGATGCTGAAGCCGGTAGAAGTAGGGGTGTTTGTCTCAGTGCTTTACTTTCTTCTTCCTTGTTTGTTGTATTTATATAACATTTTTTTAAAGATTTATTTATTTTTATTACAAAGTCAGATATACAGAAAGGAGGAGAGACAGAGAGGAAGATCTTCCATCCAATGACTCACTCCCCAAGTGAGTGCAATGATAGGTGCTGCACCGATCTGAAGCCGGAAACCTGGAACCTCTTCCTGGTCTCCCGCGCGGGTGCAGGGTCCCAAGGCTTTGGGCCGTCCTCGACTGCTTTTCCAGGCCACAAGCAGAGTGCTGGATGGGAAGTGGGGCTGCCAGGATTAGAACCGGCGCCCATATGGGATCCCAAAGCATTCAAGGCGAGGACTTTAGCCGCTAGGCCATGCCGCCGGACCCAACATTTTAAAAAATATATTATGAGATGGACATTTCATGTAACAGTTAAGATGCTACTTGGGATGTTCATAACCCATATCCAAATGCCTGGGTTTTTGTCCTGACTTCTCCACTTCTGATCCAACTTCTTGCTAAAGCGCACGCTGGGAGGCAGCAGGTGATGGCTTGAGTTGGATTCCACCACCCACCTGGGAGACATGGACTGAATTTTGGATTCGTGGTTTTGATCTGGCCCAGTCCTATTCTTTCAGGCATTTGAGACAAGAACCGGCACATAGGAGGTCTCACTTCCTGTGTGTAAAAAATAAATGTGTATGATAATTTTGAAAAGGAAAGGCATCTGTGCAATCCCAGAAAACCATCTTGTATGTTGGTCTGCTCTAGATAGGAAGTTAGACCAACTGACTTGCTACCTGTCTTGAGGTTTGAACTTAGTCATCTTTGGGAACGATGCCCCCCCAGCTGAGAAGCTGGTGTTCCTGTGAAGCCTCGAGGCATAGCAGGCTGGCAATGGTGGGTATCTTCACCAGTTTGTCAGGTGTCCATCAGAAGAAATCCGTTATGTCACAGTCCTGGCCAGCAGTCGAAGCATGCTGTCCAAATAACAGGGCGATGGGTAAGGAAAGGCAGAGAGAAAATTTTCCTCTATTTAACATTTGCCAAAAATAAAATCTTCAGCAAATATCACATAACTCTTTAAAAAATTCCTCATTTGCTGAAACTAACATGGAAGTGGCCCAACGATTAGAAGAAAAGCATAGCTCCAGCTCACATGTTTCAGATCTTTTTCTCAACCTTCTACTTGTTTGCCTGGGCTCAAAGAAGGGCCTTTCTGCAGGATCAAGGCAGGAATTGCTGAGGTATGTGAAGTCTCCGCAGCCTCAGCTACGAAACGCCTGCTCCAGATGAAAACCAAGAGGGAAAGTGAAGCCCCCCGGGCACACAGTCCCCTCTGCAAGCCTGCGCCCACCCTGCCACTCAGTCTTTTCCTCCTTAAATCCCTGCCAATGTCAGCATCTGAAGCTACCCAGCCCTGCCCTGCGTCTCATTTCAGCCCACGTAAATTATTAATTAGTGACAGCACAATCCAAGGGCACGGAAGCAGAATGAGCTGTCAGCTGCTAGAAACTGGGAGAAAAATGAAGATCCCTGAATTTGGAATTCTCATGATTCAAGATGTTTTCTGTCTTAATCAATAATGCTGATTTTCTTCCTTCATTGAATAAACGTGCTTATTCCAAGAACAGTAAATCTCCCTAAGTCTAATAGCTTTCAGGACAAAAATGTTGCCGATAGAAACCTCTGCTTCCTTTCTCATTAGAAAGCATCTTCACTTTTTAGGGAAACGGACAATCTGTATTAAGGACTGTTTTCCCTAAATATGCTACCTAATCAACTTACTATATCTGAAAATGAGAACTACAATTTCTCTTTTTTGGACCTCTGCAGGTTTATTAAACAACCGAAGATTTTTTAAATTTTGAATGTTCTAAAATGTTATTTTATTGATAGACAAAGAGAGAGAAAGATACATAGATCTTTCATCTATGGGTTCAGTCCCCAAAAGCTCACCACAGCCAGGGCTGGACCAAGCCAAAACCAAGAGCTGATCTCCGTGATGGGCAGAAGGGACACATGCAAGTGAGCCATCACCTGCTGCCTCCTAGTGTGTACATAGCAAACAGGTGATGAAATCAAGAACATAAACCCAGATACTAACATGGGAGATTGGTACCTCAAGTAGCATCCTAACCTCTTGCATCAAGAGACTTTAAAAAATCAATTTTAATGGGTAAAAATTAAATCAGCTGAACATACAACACAAGTTGAAGTTACCTATGACAAATGACTATAAATTCTTAGCACGAGTTTAAAAGCTTTTTTAAAAAAATAGTCTGGTGCGATGGCTCAATTGGCTAATCTTCCCCTGCAAGCAGCAGTATCCCATATGAGCATCGATTCATGTCCCAGCTGCCCCACTTTCCATCCAGCTCCCTGCTTGTGGCCTGGGAAAGCAGTTGAGAATGGCCCAAAGCCTTGGGATTCTGAACCCGTTTGAGAAACCCAGAAAAAGCTCCTGGTTGTCAGCTTCAGATCAGCTCAACTCTAGCTATTGCAGCCATTTGGGAAGTGAACCAGCAGATGGAAGGTACATCTTTCTGTCTTTTCTTCTCTCTGTAAATATGCCTTTCCAAAAAAAATCTTTAAAAAAGCTAAAAGATGTGTCTTCTGAAGATTTTATCATTTTTCCTAAGTACTGTAATCCCTTTCTACTTTATTATCAGTCACCCCTTTGTCCAGAAAAAAATCTTGGATATTCTCCTAAATACGGATTATTTTCTGCCTTGCATTGCTCTCGGCATTCATCCCAATTCTGCAAAATTTCTCTGAAGGAAAATGAAAAAACAAATCATAGGATATATTTTTTTAAAGAAGAGGAAACCTTAGTACATAGTTCAAAGCAGCATCCTCCACCTGACCCACAGGGGTATAATTGTGGAGGCTGCTCTGTCTGTGACGGTACAACTTTCCACCAACAAGCTGGAGCAGAGACAATCAGCCCAGACACTGAGAACAGACAGCTTGTGATCCTGAATCAGATCTTCAATCCTGTGCTGGAGTACAGGCGCGCTGAGCTCCATGAATGTCTAGCCAACCCACAATACTCCCAGAGGAGAGCCAGTAGAGGGAGTCTTTGGGTGTTCAAGTTGTAAGGGAAGTCTAGGGCCTGTGTTGTGGCACAGCATGTGAAACTGCTGCCTATGAAGCTGACATCCCATATGGGCACCTGTTTGTGCCCTGGCTGCTTCACTTCCAACTCAGTGCCACATAACGGCCTAGGAAAAGCAACAGAAGATGGCACACATGTTTGCACCCCTGCCAATCACACGGTGAATCCACATGAAGCTCCTGGCTCCTGGTTTTAGCCTGCTTCTGACTGTTGCAACCATCTAGGGAGTAGATGGTTAGTCCACCAGCAGATGGAAGATCTGTATGTGTGTGTATCTGTCTCTCTCTTTCTCTAGCTCTTTCAAACACATAAACCAATCGGTTTTAAATTATAAGGAAAATTTCTATACTTAATTTAAATCTTTACATGTTCAAACAAGTTTTAGAATAACCCTTTATGCTTTACATGTATGCATCCATTTAGAAGTCTTATGTTGGGGGCCCAGCATGTGGCGCAGCAGGTTATGTCACCACTAGGCACACTATCTTCCCATATCAGAGCAGCTGTCAACTGTCCTGGCTGTTCCTGCTTCTGAACCAACTCCCATGTACTGGCCCCTGTCACCCACATGAGAGACCCAGATAACTTGCCAACAAAGGAAGGATCTCTCTTCTTCTTCTTCTTCTTCTTCTTCTTCCTCTTCCTCTTCCTCTTCTTCTTTTCTCTCTCTCTCTCCCTCTTTTCTCCCTCCCTCCCACCCACCCTCCATCTCTCTCTCTCTGCTGTGTGTGTGAGAGAGGGTATGTGTGTCACATGCCTTTCAAATAAATTAAACAGATTCTTTTAAAATAAAATGTGTATTTGGATCTAATACTCAACATAGTAGTGTCAGGATGTGGAGCCTTCTGAGAGGCCATGAACCAGCAGACACGCTGCTGATGAGCAGAATTTGTGCTCTTCTAGAAGGTGAAGGGAGCACCTGACTCCCTGTCCCCGCTTCCGGGATGTGAGGAAGCAGCTAGAAGGGACAAGATAGGAAATAGGCCATCATTGGACACCAATCCCCCACTGCCTCCAGAACTGTGGGAAGATAAATGTCTGCTCTCCATAAATTCTCAGTTACTATTTTGCCATTGAAGCATAAACAGATGAAGACAGACACTGACTGTAAAGACATCGTACTGTGGCTTCTTCCCGTAAAAAATGTGGTGCTCTGTTCCAACACACAGTTGAATTACTGGTGTGTCATCTTGAGCCTGTGGAGCCATGGTTGGTAGCTTTGCGCAGAGTGGTCTGCTGAGTCTCTGCTCTCAGTCCGAGAGCATTCTGCTATTCCTAGCATGCATTCCATCTTTCTATAGTCTTTCTAGGATAGCAAACAATTATCCAGCTCTACTGCAGCTGGATTGGAACTCCAGGATCTCCTACAAGATATAATTATATCAATGGGGCGATCTGGCCTAGTGACTAACACTGCCTAAGATGCCAAAATCACAAATCAGGTGGCCTGTTGTTACCATCTCTGACTCCTGACTCTAGTTTCCTGCAAAGGTAACCACCTGGGAAGCTCATGAGGATGGCTACCACCTCTCACATGGGAAACCTATACTGACTCTTCAGCTTCCATTTCACCCAGGCCAGTCCAAGCTTTGTGGGCATTTGAGGAGTGAACTCCCAAATGGGATGTCTCTATATGCCTCTTTCTTTCTGTTGTTTTTTTTAATAATCTTACTTAGTTGATTAGGGTACAAAGGGTCAAGGGCTACAGGAAAGTGGGTAAGACCATTGTTCCCACACCAACATCATCATTTCTTTTCCTGTATTTGGGGTCAGGCGAGAAACAAAGGGAAAAGCCCCAACCAGCCTCCCACCCATCCCAGGTCCCCAGTGTGGGGCATGCTCCGACGGTCCTGCTCAAGCAGTTTTGATAGGTCAACAGGTCTGATTTGCTGCCAATCTCACTGTTCCAATTGCAACGACATCTCTTCAGAATCCACTGGCTGACATAGTCTCTTCCTGGTGGGGGTTCTGAGATCAGCAGTTCAGTTGGAGGGATCTCCAAAGAAACTTAGTCTGAGGTGATCCCAGACCTGATTCTTGTGGTGCTTGCCAGTACAGGGTCTGACACAGTCTGTCGCCCCAAGCAGCTTATGCACATGCTGGTTGTTTCAATTGCTGGGTCAGTTCTGTTTCCAGCCCTGTCATAAACTTGAACCAATCGCAATTATAGTGCACCCCGATCCTGTCCACTTCATACTTGGCCCTCACACAAACCAGTGGGAGCTGCAGCCTAGTTGAGGCAACTCCCCATAACCCCCACCAGGCCTGTTCCCTACACTGGTTCCCATGCATGCCAGTATGTACCCAGACTTGTTCAGTCTGTCCCACATCCCATTTAGCTCTGGTACATGTCAATGGGCATTGAAGCCTAGTTCAACCCAACCAACCAACTATCCAGCCCACACACATACTGGCAGGTGCCTTTCTGTCTAGCCACCCCTATCCCTGTCCTGGTTTTGGTGCTGTCAGCGGGATTCGTAACCCAAGAAGGAGGTGCCCACTATCTCCGTACTAGGCCACTCCAACATCCAGATTATGCACTGTCCAGGTGGTTTTGGAGTTTAATCTGACAGATTAAGCTCCTAGTGCCAGCCTCTGCCAGCTGATGCTGCGACAAAGCCCAACCAACCCTCACCCACTCTAATTTTTGTTTGCACCAGTCGGAACAGTCAGCCCAACCTGGCCCTTCCCTAATCTAGCTCACATGAGGCCCATAGATGTTATAGCCCTGCCTGGTCTTGTCTGGTCTGCCTCCATCCCAACTCACACTCTCCAGTGGGAGAGCCCACATTCCCCTTGCCTTCCCCTGCTGGTTCTCACTTGTGTTGTTCCAGTGCTGCAACCACATCTGGTACAGCTCACCTCACCTTGGCATTCCGTAATATGCACTGGTTTGTGTTGCGAGAGTGAACCTGGCCCAACCCACACTATGCTGGTGTTCAGATTTGCCAGCAGATGATGTGAATGGGTTCGGCCTGGTCTGCCCCCCACCAATGCCATATGTATGATGGTGGGTATCTTCCTCTGGCCTGGTCTGGGTTGCTCCCTTTCATGGTTCTTGGGTTCACCTGTAGGGACTGTGTTCAAAAAAAGGAGTTTCCCAAGCTGCTCCTTCAGAATCTGTCCCTATGCCAGATCTTGCATGTACTGGTGGTTCCATGGACCAGCCCTCCTTGCCAGCCTTCAACCCATTCCAGCTCTTGGTGTTGGATGTTTCAGCCCAGCCAAGGTTTGTCCATACCCAGACACTGCTCACACATGGCTCAGCAGGGGCAGAGACCCAGCCTAGTCCATCCTACATCTACCCAGGTTCTCCAGAGCACCAGATGGTGCTGGCATCTAGCCTGGCTCAGTGCACCCAGACCCAGTCCACACTTGTGCCAAGGGAGATTGCAGCTACATGCAGACCAGAACACAGCTCCCACTCTGGCTCCCACACTCTCCCAAGGAAACCCCAACCGAGTCTATTCCCAGCCCAGAATGGCACGCATGCCAGTTGTTGCTCTGACCCAGTTGGCTTAGCCCCTCACCTGTCTCAGCCTTTGCTTTCGATGCTGTGGCATAGTATCGCTGGCTTTTGCAGACCAGTCGGTGTAAGAGCCTAGTTCAGTATGACATGCGCTCCATCCTGATTTCTGTTCTTTCTTGTGAGTTGAAGTTTGCTTGGCCCTGCCCAGTCTGCTCCCTTCCAGTTGCAGCAGGGCTCACCCCACATCCTATTTTAGGATGCACCTTCGGGTGGTGCTGCCTTGACCTGCCCAGACTGCTATTGGTTCCGTTACCCGTAAGTGATGGTAGTGCCATGGTCACACCTATCTCAGTCCATCACCACCCCAACTCGTGAGCTAACCAGCGGGACTTCTATTTCCACAGGGTTTGGCCCACACTTCCTCCACGGAGTCTACCCCCAGACCAAATTCTCTCATGTGCTGGTTAGTGTCTTGACCCTGCCAAGTGTGACCAATCCACTATTCCACCACTGAGTCAGGTACTGGTACCTGACAGATAGGCCCCCTTCCACAGCTTTGGTGTGGACTGGTATGTGGCAGTCAGTAATTCTCGATGCTAACAACCCATCTCAGGATTCCTAATTGGGCTGGTGAATCAGTCTGGCCCAAATAGATCTTATGGACACTCCCCTCCAAACCATCAGGTCTCAGTCAACATGCTTGCCCGAAAGTTTTATGACCCCATTACTGGGAATCACCCAGAAATCTTCTCTCACCTACACTAACACTGGCCTTATTCATGGTTGTCCCAAGGCAGCAATTACATATCCTAAAAACCCCAGAGCTTGCTGCTGGGTGGCCAGCAGGCAGAACCTGACACAACTTGGTGCAGAGGCCACCCAAAGCCAAGGACTTGGTCACTGCCTTTTGGCAGTGGCTTTGGCCTGAGTCCCCAGCATTGGGTCCAGCCTGGCAGGGGCATCCCCCACAGCTGCCACACTGCAGGAAGCTGCTTTTGCCCCCAACCCCAAGGCCTGAACCCTCTCCCATGAATGTTTTAAAGTGCTCTTGTATATGTTTTAAAAAAACAAGAACTTAGGGGAGGGGCAATGATATGTAAAGATACACAGGAAGTCCCGCAATGGCTCTGGGAGTTGACAGCTCACACACTCATGTTTGAAATGTCTCCCCATCACCCTCTCTCTGCCCCCTCCAACTCACACTACCAGGGAGGGGAGCAGTTGGTGGTGAGCAACACACCCCACACCAGCCCCTCGCTGCCTATCATCTTCGTTGGCAGCTGAACACATCAGGTTTGTGCATTAGATCAACAAGAACCAGGAGGAATTTGAGTCGGCTGACATCATCTCAAGAAAGCACTGGAATTACTGCAGTGTTGGAGGATGCACAGGAAAAAGCAGCTCAACCTCAGTCTCCTCAATCTCTCCACCTTCCCCAGAACTAAACACACACCGTTTCAGACCCTAACAGGATGTCCCTAAGCCATTCAAGAGGACTGGGGAAAATGACCAGGAACTAAGTGCTACCCCACCGACCCCATCACACAGCACCACACACTGAGGGTAAGTGGGGGACACTGAACGGAGACTCGCCTTCTATTGAAGGGCAACAAATATCTGGACTTGATCCCTAGAGCCAGACCAAAGGATGGATGGACTATTGGTGTTCAGCAGCACCTTCAAGTGGCAAGAAACAGCAGCTGCAGCACCACAGACCATCTGAGGATTTCTTCACTTGAAAAAGGAAAAATACCCTTCCAGACTGCAAGTGTTTCAAAAGCTTCACAGGTGCTCTTCAAAGGAGAGAGGCTGACCCAAAAGTGTGGTCTGAACCATTTGGCCAGTCAGCTGGGTCAGCACCTGAGGCTGACTTCCGGATCAGCTCATATCTTTCGCCTGCATGAAGCCCTAGCACAGTACATGCCAAGTTGAATTAAATAACAAAAAACAATACTTATGATGCAGGGACATGGATTCTTAGCCAAAATAATGTCCACTAAAACTTAGTTGTAGCAGACATTTGACCTATCAGTTAACACTCTGGTTGAAACCCATGCATTCCATATTGGAGTACCTGTGTTCAGGCCAGTCCCATCTCTGTTCCCAGTTCCAGCATCCTGCTAATACCTGGCAGTAGTAGTGATGGCTTCAGTGGTTGGGTTCTAGTTCTGCATTGTGGCATGGGGGCTTAAGCCCCTGCCTGCAATGCTAGCAAGCCATATGGATGCCACTTCAAATCCTGCCTGCTCCAATTCAGATCTAGCTCCCTGCTAATTCACCTGGGAAATCAGTGGAAGATGGCAGAAATGCTTTGGTCTCTGCACCCAAATGGGAGACCCAGATGAAGTTCCTGGCTCCTGACTTCCACCCAACCCAGCCCTGGTCATGTGAGGCCATTTGGATGGAAATCAGATGATGACAATGCTCGCTCTCTCTCTCTCTCTCTCTCTCTCTCTCTTTCTCATTCTCTCTCTCTCTCCCTCTGCCACCCTCTCTCTCTCTCTCTTCCCTCTTGTAATTCTGTCTTTCAAATAAAGAAATCATGTTTTAAACATTAGTTGGATTCCTGCTATCCTTCTGGGTTAAGATTTCAGCTCCTGGCTTCAACCTGGCCCAGCCCCATCAACCTGGGGCACCTGGGAAGTAGAACAGTAGTTTGGAACTTGTCCTACATTTTGGCCCGGCAGGTAGTGATGTTTCCTGTGATGTCAGCATCCTGGATGGACACTGTTTCAAAATCCAGCAGCTCCACTTCTGTCCCAGCTCCTGCTATTGGCCTGAAAAAGCAATACAAGATATCCTAAGTGTTTGGGACCCTGCATCCATATGGGAGACCCTGAAGAAGCTTTGGCCTGGCCAAGCACTGACTATTGTTTCATCTAGAAAATGAACCAGCACATAGAAGATCCGTGTGTGTGTGTGTGTCCCCTTTCTCTGTAACTCTCTCAAAATGAATCTTAACAAAAACAGTTGTTGTCAAAAAAAGAGACTTTCAAGTTCTTTTTTTTAAGATTTATTTATTTTTATTACAAAGTCAAATATACAGAGAAGAGAAAAGACAGAGAGGAAGATCTTCTGTCCATTGATTCACTCCCCAAGTGAGCTCTGGAAGAAGTTCCTGGCTCCTGGTTTCGGATCGGCACAGCACCGGCCGTTGCACTCAGTTGGGGAGTGAATCATCGGACAGAAGATCTTCCTCTCTGTCTCTCCTCCTCTCTGTATATCTCTGACTTTGCAATAAAAATAAATAAATCTTTAAAAAAAGAAAGAGTTTGAAGTTTACATGTGAGTGCCCATCCCCATGATTTGAAAGTGAGGCCCAGGAGGCCTCCCCAAGCCCTCCCCATGCCCTTCACAGGATGAACACCTGAGTTAAAAGATGCTGAGTTTGACCTGGACCAGCCTCTGCTTCCTGCCTGACAAAGGCCCAGCTTGGAGAAATGAACATGCATGGGGCTAAGCAGCTGCAAGGTGGGGAGACCAGGATCCCTGTGCTGCCCACCAGGTACTGATGCCAGGAAACTCGGCGGGGACTTGGGCAGAAACCAGTGGGCTGCAATGTTGCCAACCCTGCACTGTAACTGTATCCCTTTCCTTGTCCATCTAATACACCTGCCTTCCCAAGATGCACCTGGGGCTCCTCTGGGACCAGGAAGGACACCTTGATGATCACGAGGAAGTTAAACTCCACGTGTAGATGCCATGAAAATCCCAGAAAGCTCCATGTGCTAAGACTCCACCCGACTTGTTTACTCAGCTAAGGCACCACCCCTAACCTCATGCAAAAGGCTGCAAACTGGAAAAAGCTCTCTCTTCGTTTCTGATAGTGCTAGATCCCCTTCTCTGGGCTTTCTCTCTCTCTTCTATCTCTCTCTCTCCCTAGGCAACCCTCAGGCTACCTTCTGACAGGGAGCTTTCTTTGTGTTACATGTTCACTCCAAATCCTGTGCCTTGCCTGGCAGCCTGGGCCTGGAAGTCTTCTTTCTGAGGGTCCAGAACCTGGAGGAGAGATGAAGACACCAGGGCTCAATCTGCATCACCCCTCCCCGAAAAGGGCCCTCCCCCAAAAATGCCTCCTTAGCCTCCTTAGCCTCAGTAGCTCAAACCCTCCCCCGTGCCATCTTCCTGCAGCTGACTAAACACACAGATGTGTGAGCTCCAGCCCATAGAACAAAGGCAGGGCCTGAATTCATATGCTTCATTCAGTTTCTGGGTGATTTGGGGAACAGCCCTGAACAAGAGAGGAGGGGGCATGGAGCCCCCAAAGCAGATCCACATCCCTGCAACCTGCCATGATTCCCCCCCCCCCTCCTCCCACGGAAACTGCCCCCGGCCCCTCTCCCTGGGCTTGTCCATCCCCATGAATCCCTTGCTTGGCTTCTGGGGCTAGGGGCCTTGCTTCCCTCCTGGGCACCCCAGCCTGAAAGCGCGGTAGTCAACTGCTCCACGTACTTCAGCCGAATGCCCTGTCAGCTCTTGAGGGGGAGATGCTCTATTAGGAATGGAGACAGGGAGGAGCCACAGGGTATCGGTTACAGCCATTATTTTCCACTCAGGCTTGAGGCCCATAAACTGAGCCTTGAGGGAGGGGCCCACAAATTCACTCAAGAGATTTCATTTGAAGGAGGGCAAGTTGCCTTGGCTAATCAAAGTGAAATGCTGCCACCAAGTGGCCGCTCTCCATCCTCACAGCCTGCCTCCGCTTTGGCAGGCACCTGCAGCTCCTCCTGGATGACATGGACTGCATGACAAAGCAGATGGACCCTGTCCTGCCTTCCCCAAAAACAGAAATGCATCCAGATGGTTCAAAACTCAACATCCAGAGTGGTCTGGTGATAGTGTCCAGGGCTAATGTGGATCGGGCTGCAGGCTTAGTTGGGAGGGTTCTCCATCAGGTCTCTATCCCCACTTCTGCCATCCCTCCAACCCTATCCCCACCCTGTTCCAAGTCCTGGGTGGCTCCGTTCTGAATTGTCCAGCGCTGACCCGCTTCTTAGCATGTACCCCTACTACGGGCTGATCCAGCACCACACAAAAGTCTGCCCCCCCCCCCCCAGGAGCCTCCCTGCTCTGAACAGCACACCCTCCATCAATGGGCGTAAGTTCCCACCACCTGGAAAACCCAGATGTTTCTAAAGGCAGACAAGATAAGCACAAAGCCCTCTAATGGCCAAAAGGGTTACAACTTTGAAATGGCTGACCAAGCCGACTGGCAGGATTTGCTCCAGAGATCTTTGCAAGTGGATTGACATGAAATTGTGCTCTGTGTAACATTGAATCCATAACACCATACACAAGAAGAGGTGTGAGCTAACTTGCTTTGGGGACTGTGCTTGCAACTGAAGCTTGCCTTCCAAAATGCGTCCACTGACTGCTGTCTAATGCATAGCTTCTTAGGCTATTCAGGGTGTGTATACGACACATCTGCTTGAGTGAAATACATGCCTCACGTAATACTGCCTTTATCATAATGGTAACTCAGGAGTTATAGGTAAGAGATGTAGATTTTCATTTCATGAGGAAAGGAACCAAAATACTTTTACCAGTTGCTGTTTCCTTCATTGACAGTTTTGCATAATTAGTTGATGTGTTGCAAGCTTTAACTTTTTGTTGTTGTTGTATAGCAAGTCACGTCAAAATCAACCAAGCAATCATCCTGTTGCTTCTGTCTTGTTTTATTTCGTCTACTTGGTTGAGAAGCAAAAAAGACAAAAGGCAAGACAAAAAGTGGGAGAGGATTCCCATCCAAATGTCCACAACTGCCAGGGTTGGGCCAGGGCCAAAGAGGGAAGCCGGGGACTCAATATAGGTCTCCCAAGTTCAATTCCCTGAGCCTTTGCCCCTGCCTCCTGTGGTCTTCAGCAGGAAACTGTAATCACTTAGGAACCGAAGCCAGAGCTGGAACACCAAACCCAGGCAGTCTGATGTGGGATATGCAGATACTGTCATCTGCATATGTGGGATAATGGACAATTAGGATAATGTGCTCTTAGCCTCTAAGCCAAAGGCCTGCCCCTGTTCTTTGGTTTTCAGTGATACGTGCTGGCTGGCAACATGTGGCTTTAAAGAATCCATCAAATACTTTTGCTTTAGAAATGTTGAACATGGCAAAGACAGGACACGTACAGAAAGGACTCTAAGACAGAGGAATGCCATACTAGTGCTGGCATCTGAGAGCTCAAAGCCCAGCCCAGCCCCCTGATGCTGGGGGGCTTTAAAACATTCCTGGTGAAATGGTAGCAAATACTACACAGATACAGTACAAAAGACATCTGAAAGCTGAATATAGGTTTTCATAGCATGCATTTGCCTTATACTTCCAGAAGCCCCCTCATGTGGAAACTGAAGCCCAGGGCACTGGAGTGGTTGCTTTGTGGCCCAACCCTGCCACAAGCCTGGGAACTTCTACCATGTCACCCCAGGCACCATTTACCCCAAATATCTTCTGTGCTAAGCAACAGGCGGGCAGCTGTCTGCACACACAGGTCAATGCCGTCACCTGGCAAATGGAAGCTGGCCGCACCGTCTGGCCACTGACTTTCAACAGGGCCCCCAGCTGATCCACCACCATCTGTCCTCCTTTCCTATTGGAAGCTGTGTCCTCCATAGCTGGTTGAGGCCTGGTTCCCAGGCAGCTTGCTCCCAGAGGCACACACTCCTTCCCAAGCTCCTCTAGTCCAACACCAGGGGATACTCCCGTTACCTCCACCAGAGGAGGGCAGCAGGACCAGGCCCAGCATGCCCCACCTGAGACCCACGGACAACACCCCACCCCATCAAGGTCTCCTCTACCACCTGTGTGGGTGTCCCACCCAAAAACACAGGCCTTTGCCCTATGTCAAAGATGGCTTTCCGGAGGACCTGACAACACAGGAAGGGATGTTTTCAAAAAAGCACTGGACACCTGCCAAGGAGAGCTACACAAGTGAAGTCAGCAGCCAAATGCAGACTTTTCTGATGACCCGGCCCCTTCCTGCCTCAACAGAGATGCCCAGGTGACTCTTCTGGAGAGACACCTGCATGGCCAGCGAGGCAGCCCTGACTCCCCACGCACGTCCTCCTGCCGGCACAGCTCTGGCGCACCTCCCCAACCCCTGTCCCACCCCTGACTCCCCACTGAATCTCACACAGCCCCCTGTGCTGCTCCAGCTTGAGGCAGCTGTTTTTGCTGTGAATTGATTGTGCATTTATTCTGTAGACCACAACTATTGACTCTTCAGGGAGCAGTGAGTTGCAAAGTTCCGCATGCCAGAGGGTCTTAAGGGGCAGTGAACCCTGCCTCATCAGCTCCACCCGGGATTGTGGGTATGTGGTAAGCTCCGAATACTCCTATAGCAAATCCAAGCCTGCAGCCTTGTCCATGGTCACTGCAGCATGTGGAAAGGCCTCCCCAGCTCCTGCACCCCTAAATCCACCAACCTTGCCCCCAGCTTCCACTGTTAAAGAAGCAAATGATTCAAGATCAATGTCACTGAAGAGGTGTAAGCAGCTGCAATGAAGCCTTTACAGCAACAATTGATAGCCAAGGAAACAGGTGGGGCTAGGGCAGGGAAAGGCATTAAAGGAACGGGTTTCTGGCTAAACAGACCAGATAGGGTCATGGCTGAAGTCAGCCCAGGGTGATGGTGAGGACAGCTACCTAGGGTGGGGCATGGCCAAGGAACTGACTTCCCAGGATTTCAGTGGCTCAGGACAGAAAGGGAAGCCCGTCTTCATGCTAGTCCAAGACAAGAGACAGAGGAAGCCATGACGCCCCCTTAAATAGGAACCAGGGCTGGTTCCTTTCCTGTGAAGACAAAGAGAGTGCCTGCCTGGACCTGGATCACAGCATCACACTGACCTGGTTTGACCTACAGCTCATTATAGGTTCCTTGCAATACCTGAGCATACTCAATGCCACCTGCCAGTGCCGTGACAGAAAACATAGGCCCACATACAAAGAGTGAAAAGAAACAGGTTTTCAGGCCCATCAGTAGTCTAGTGGCTTAAGTCCTCGCCTTGAATGCACCGGGATCCCACATGGGCGCCAGTTCTAATCCCAGAGGCTCTACTTCCCATCCAGCTCCCTTCTTGTGGCCTGGGAAAGCAGTTGAGGACAGTCCAAAGACTTGGGACCCTGCACCCGAATGGGAGACCCAGAAGAGGCTCTGAGCTCCTGGCTTCGGATTGGCTCAGCTCCCCCAATTGAGGCTACTTGGGGAATAAATCAGTGGACGGAAGATCTTCCTCTCATTCTTACCTCCTCTCTGTATATCTGACTTTGCAATGAAAATAAATAAATCTACAAACAAACAAACAGATTTTCAGGAACTCTCACCTACTTTTCCCAGAAAAACCATGGCTAGTCCTCCCCCTTGCTAGAACAACCCCATACCGTTACACGCAACTCCTCTGAGCCAACTCCACTCTGTGCTTTCCTGGGTAGTTTAACACAACACTTGCTGCTCACAATTCACCAGCCTGCAGCTAGTTCCAGAATTCCTTCTGGAAGCTGAGTCAAGGCCCCGCTCTTGCTGTCTGGCAGCAAAAGGAGTCTCTGTCATCTTCCTGCCCTTCTCTCAGGTCAGACAGCCTGGCTCCACCTGCTGGGATTGTTGCTTGGGTTGCCAAGGGAAAGTTGGGACTTCTAAGATATTTACTCATCAGTGCCTGAAAGACAAGGTGGTGGAAGCTTCAGACATAAATGCGTGAAGCATGACCACCCAGCCAGGGTTGCTCAGGGTCTCGGGGAATACACTCGCCCAGTGTGCAGCAAGCCGATCCCTGACAGGAGGTGATGGAAGAAAGGAGACATTTCTGGGCCAAGTGCAAGACGAGGAGCCTGACAGCTAAAGCCCAGTTCCCAGACCTCCGGAGGGAACAGGGTTCTCAGAGGGTGAACGGTGGCTGAGAAGCGCACATACAGGCTCCCAGCTGGTCCTCAGCTCTCAGGGTCCTCCTTTGACTGATGGGCAAGTTCATACGGTTCAGACAATGTTGATGATGTGGGGGTTAGTTGCTTCCTATTCAAGGCCTGGGGTTCATGGATAAGCCCCTAAGATGGACTCAATCAGCAAGAAGTTACCTTCATAAGAGATTACTCCATTCAGTGAGCTCATTTTTTTAAAAAGATTTATTTATTTTTATTAGAAAGGCAGATATACAAAAAGGACGAGAGACAGAGAGGAATATCTTCTGTCCGCTGATTCAATCCCCAAGTGGCCACAACGGCTGGAGCTAAGTCCATCCACAGCCAGGGGCCTTCTTCCGGGTCTCCCACGAGGGTACAGGGTTCCAAGGATTTGAGCCGTCCTCGACTGCTTTCCCAGGCCACAAACAGGGAGCTGGATGGGAAGTGGGACTGCCAGGATTAGAACTGGTGCCCATATGGGATCCCAGCACCTTCAAGACAAGGACTTAAGCCACTAAGCTATTGCACTGAGCCCTCAGTGAGTTAATTGTAAAGAAACTGATGGGCAATCCTGAAGTCAAGACTAGGAATCCTTTTTATTTATCTATTTGTTTGTTTTTGAGGCTGAAGGAGGGAGGCTGAGAGACAGAGGGAGCTAGAGGTTGATGGTATCTAGCAACGTAGCAGCTTGGGTCAAGGCCCTGTCCGGGGCCTTGGTTTCAGAACCAGCACTTCAAGGTGCTGAGTCCTCTCCAGCATCCCTGAGTACTTCCGTGACCCCACCCAAAATACAGAGCAGATTCCTGCTGCCTGTGGGGCCTTTGCCCTAGGTGATATGGACAGCCAGGGAGGCAGGAGCAGGGAGAAAACTGTCCCACCAACGCTGGACACATCTGCACCAGCCCCAGCAGGACAGTGAAAGCAACTAATTCTCTCTGCAGTCACTCCGGCCTTCCATCCCTGGAAAGAGACACTTCGTCCTGGCTCTCTGGAGCCTTCCACCTGGGACATGCCCTGTCCTGTGCTCCCACCAGCTCCCCGACAGCCAACCTGGACAAAGCACTGTGCACCTGTGCACCTGCTGTACCCTGCAGACTGGGAGTGGGGGATGGGGAATACTCCCTCCCCCACCCTCTCTCCATCAAAGAACAGGGCCTGGAGGCCCAGACTGGTAGGGAGATAACCTGCCCTAGACCCTGGAGCCTCTGCTAGCTGACCACTCTGTCCTTTGTCGCTATTCTGTGCTGGTGAGTTCAGCAGGGTCTAATGAGCCCCTGGAGTTAAATACCTGGAACCGGACCACCCCTGGGCCACCAAGAGGGCAGTGTCCCTAGTCCAGACGGACCTCAAGTATTTGACTTCCACACTGGATTTTCTGGTGTGGTTGAATATTTCAAGGAGAGCTGAGAAATCTGCTTTTCAGCTCAAATTCCTCTCCCTATTGCAGCCAGGTGGGACAGGGAGAGTGGGCGGGGCTTCTGTCTCCATCAGGGAGTGCATCCCTCCAGTGCCTGGCACTGGCCCCCACTACCTCTGCCTCAGGAAAGGGCTCTGCCGCTTCAGAAGCAGGAGTGTAGAGAAACCCACAGCCTCCCTCCGTGCTCCACTCACAGTCCTTGTGAGGGTCCCACAGCTATAGGACATTCCCATCCCCTCCTCAAAAAAACACTGTCCTCTCAATGGGAATGGGAAACAAAAGCAAGGATTTGTGTCGTTATTTGTGGTTTTTGCATATGTGACATTAGCAAATGGAATGCATTTTTATAAAGAGAAAAAAATAAAGAAGATAACTACGGTGAGTTATTTCGAGTCTGTCCATGAAGAGCCCTCTGGGTGACTCCCCTGGACACCAGCCAGACCAGATGTTTCAAATCACAGATCTAATCACATTGAACCTTGATAAGACTTGACTTAGCAGAGGCAGAGATGGCCCCGTGCAGCCACCAACAGGGTCAGGAGCCCTACAGTGGATGACAGGTGTGTCCTATTAAAAAAAAGAAGAAGAAGAAAAGACATGAGACTCTTCCACAGAACAGTGGGCTGGAGCATTTGTTAGACAAATCCTGTCTCCAGACTGCACCTGTGCAGCTGGAGCCTTTCCTGCAGGGTGTGCTGGGAGCACCTGCAAAGCCAGTAACTCGGAGGAAGAGGATGGAGGGAACTCACAGAGAAGGCTTGTGGACCACCGAGTGTCTGCTTGCTAACACTTGTGCATGTGGGTTGATATTTGGTTTGAATCCCACAGACCCCAAAAAAGAACCTGATTTCCCATGCCTGACCACACAAAAGTTCATGTTCACACCAGGAGAAGAAAGGGGGGGTGGGCACAGGCAGAAGTGGGACCCCTCCCCCCCCCCAGGGAAGCCCCGTTGCTCACAAATCTGCTGCTTCTCAAAAGAAATCCTACCCTGGATTTTTTTTTAAAGATTTATTTATTTTATTACAAAGTCAGATATACAGAGAGGAGGAGAGACAGAGAGGAAGATCTTCCCTCCGGTGATTCACTCCCCAAGCGAGCCGCAACGGCCGGTGCGCGCCGATCCGAAGCCGGGAACCTGGAACCTCCTCCAGGTCTCCCACACGGGTGCAGGGTCCCAAGGATTTGGACTGTCCTCAACTGCCTTCCCAGGCCACAAGCAGGGAGCTGGATGGGAAGTGGAGCTGCCGGGATTAGAACCGGCGCCCATATGGGATCCCGGGGCATTCAAGGCGAGGACTTTAGCCGCTAGGCCATGCCGCCAGGCCCTACACTGGATTTTTAAGACTGTAACTTCTGGGACCATTGAGGTGGCGTAGCAAGCTATTCCTCCACCCACAATGCCCACATCCCACATAGGCACTCGTTCAAATCCTGGCTGCTCCATTTCCAATCTGGCTCTCTGCTAACAGCCTGGGAAAACAGTGGAAGATGGCACAAATCCTTGGGTCCCAGCACCCAAATGGGAGACCCAGAGGAAGCTCCTGGTTCCTGGCTTTGGATCAGCCCAGCTCCAGTCATTGCAGCCTTTTGGAGAGTGTGCCAGCAGTTGAAGTTTCCCTCTCTGTCTCCCCCTCTCGCTGTGTGAATTCTGATTCTCTGTGTAAAATAAGTAAAATATTTTTTTAAAAAAAACTGTAATTTCATGGCTCCAGAAAAAAAAAAAAAAAAAAAAAAACCATGGTGTCCTGCCTATACTATTTTGCTTTTAACACTTTCATTTGCTCCCGATTTTGCTCCAGCCACTGGCTCAGTCTCCCACTCTCTGCCACAGTTGGAGCTAAAGCTGAGAACTAAGACTTCAACCCAGGTCTCCTATGTGGTTGGCAGGAACCCAGTTATTTGAGCCTCAGTCCTGATTCCCAGAGTGTAGATTAGCAGGAAGCTGAATCTAGAGCCAGAGCCAGGTATCAAACTTAACACTCAAGGTCAGATGCAGGTGTGCTACGAGAGGCGCACCTGTTAGCCCAGAGGCTCCCCCCTTGCTTGCACTTTCGAACATTTTACAAGTTCAACAGTCTTGGGAGCAGGTGTTAACCACAGCTGTTCAAATCCTACTTGAGAAACCCACATCTCATCTCAGAATGTCTGGACTGTAATCTCAGCTCCACCTAAGAATTCCAGTTTCCTGCCAATGCACACTGTACGAGGTATCAGATGACAGCCTAACTACCTGGGTCTCTGCCGCCTATGTGGGAATCCTGGTTGGAGTTCTAGACTTCTGGCTCCAATCTGGCTTAGCCCTGGCCTTTTGAGGGAGTGGATCAAGTAGGCGGAAAAAGCCTTCTCTTCGCTTTCCTCCCTCTCTCCTTCTCTGTCTATAACTCTGACTTTCAAATAAATTAATTGAGAAAAAAAAGAAAAGAAATCCCTGAGGATGCCATTGTACACAAAACTGACCACATGCCTGGTCTTATGGCTCTCACCTGCAATAACAGTGAATTCTGCAGGTAGCCCCGAATGTACCCTCAACCCAGCTGCACTCCACCAAGCTTAAAGGCTGGGCTATCGCTATGGTAGACAACACTGGGGCATCTTAATCCATTTTCTGTTGTTTCAGCTGGACACCACAGCCTGAGAAATTTACAAATGACAGAATTCAACTTACAAAGTTCCGAAGGCCAGAAGTTCATGATCCGGCAGCTGCAACTACCAAGGGCACACTTGCTGTGGGGACGCTGTAAAATGCCAAGGTGGCTCTGGGCATCAATGGTGAGAGCAACAGAGTGGAACGCCCTGGTTCAGGTCTCTCCTCTTTTCCCAAAACTACAGTTCCACTGGGTTGGGGATCCTCTCTATGCCTCATTTAACCTCAGTAACCTCCTCAAAAGTCTCCCTTGCAAACACCACACTTGGATCAAGTTTGTACCCTCTTAACAGCTCACAGGGAAGAGCCAGCTTCAACACAAATTTTGCTGAGGATGTAGAAGCATGGGGCTCCACCAGTTCCCAGGGCCCCCCTTTTGCCTGCCTGTGACCCCTTGAGGGGCCCTTAAATACTGACCAAGGGATGAGCGTATTTTAAAGCTCCGTATCTCTGGATCTGATACCTGAAGTACTCAATGATAGGATCTGAACTTGAACCCCAGGGTGCCCTAGATCAGGCTGAGGTCACCACAAGCAGGATTTGACTTGTGATGACTTCTTTCTTGGCTTCCTCCCTTTTCCTCCTGTCTCAAGATCCCCCTGCTGATCTGCCCGAGAGCACTCCCTCAAGTAAATCATTTATACACAAATCTGCATCTCAGGGCTGTTTCTAAGAAAGAACTTGAAACAATGTCACACCAAATCCATCCTTGTCTGCAGTAAAGGCACTCGTGTCATCAAGCTCACAGCATTATTGAGCGCCTAACATTGTGTCTGAGCACAGTGCTGAGTTGGGGCAAAACCAACAAGACTATGACTTAGTCTGGAAAAACATGCAGTTTTTAACATGAGCCAGCCCATGTTCACAGAGTGGTGACTGACAACATGGGGTTGGGTGGGAGGGATGGGAATGTTGGATTCATTATCTAGGATACTAGGGGAAAGGGTCTTACAAGAAACCCAGCCTGACAATATCTCCTTCCCGTCACCACCCCCATGAGCAGGAGAGCACCCCAGCCCAGATCTGGCTATGACAGACATTTGTGGAGTGTACCAGCGGATGGAAGATCTCTGTGTGTGCTTCTGATTCTCCCTATCTCTGTGGTACTCTGCCTTTCAAATAAATAAATCTTGAAAAAGTAAAAAAAAAAATCTGTACTAGAGGAGCAAATCTGCTTCTAAGTGAGACTCAGAGCATCCTGCCAAGTGCCCAGGATAGATGCATTCTCCCAGAGAGAGATGGGGGAGGGGGAGAGCAAGAGACCCTCTGGCGGGACCAAGTGCATGGGTTAGGTCTTGGAGAATGGGCAGGATTTCCCATAGACTCAGAGCTAGAAAAGGGAGTCCCAGTAAGGAAAAGACCAGGAACCAAGAAGGGGAAAGTGGGCTGAGCTCAGCCGTCTTGGCAGGTGAGTGGGGGCAGAAGGGCAGGAATAGAGCCGGAGGATGAGCCAGGCTCAGAAATGAGAATCCACGCAACAGGAAAAGCCAGGGAGTGATGAGGAGAAGGAAGAATAAGGTAAGCCTTGAGGGATGGGTTGGGAAGATCAACCATTGGCTTAAGGCGGATTCATTTTCAGAAGACAAAGTCTCAAAGGCCTCAAGGAAACTTGCAGGACTTGAGGCCACCAGAGCATGGTGGGCTTGCTTTTATTTCCTCTTTATTTTTTTTTTTTTTTCCTTTGGGATATTTTCTATTTGTGTTCATTTTTATTTATTTATTCAAGTAACAGAGACAAAGATCTCCAGTCTACTGCTTCATTCCACAAATGTCCAAAACAACCAAGGTTGGACTGGGGCCAGAGCCAGCAGCCAGAACTCAATCAACCCAGCTTTATCACATAACTTATCTAAAATATACATACTCTTTATTGAAATGTCCCTAGGACGAATGGATCTTCACAGAATGCTTTTATTGATTCTTGCCAAACTTTTCATAGTTCAACCAGTAGTTACAACTCACCCCCGCTTTAAGAGTTTAACAACCAAGTCATGAAATTCCTGAAAGTTTAGCAACCTGCCTGGAGAATGAGGATGCCCTGAGAGGCCTCAGGGCAGACTCCAGGCAGTGGGATGCTGCCAGGAGAAGCCAGGCTAGCAGGGAAGTCTAGAACATGGAACAATCAGGGCCCAGTTCTTCTGCAGCCAAGTTACCAGTGAAGAGTTCCTGTCTGCTCACCTGAATGAAGGAGGAGCCAACCTCCTCAACAGGTGTTTACAATGATGGCTGCCCAGGGCACTGGAGATGAGGGGCTGGTCTGCTCCAGACCCAACATGTCTCCCAGGCTTCAGCCTGGAACAGAAGGGGCCACAGGAGCCAGTTACGTCACCAACCTGGCGGGATTCCAGTTGACCAATGGCACACCTGAATGGACATTCCTTACATAGTCGGGGCACAGACAGCCCCTTTGGCTGCCCACGTGCCTATAGGAGTATAAAATTCCTCAACACGTAACTTAGCTGCCCTTTTCACCTCCCTCTTCCTTCCCCTCTGTGCGAAGGGGGCCCAGGAGCGGATTTTCCAATTAAGCTTCCATTACAACTCTGAACAACTTGCTGATATTATTCCACCAGCGGGTGGGCGGTCGGTGGTCATCATCTAACATACACTATAGGAGAGAAAAAAATGAGTTTTAAAAGACAAAACTGGGGCCCGGCGGCATGGCCTAGCAACTAAAGTCCTCGCCTTGAACACCCCGGAATCCCATATGGGCGCCGGTTCTAATCCCGGCAGCTCCACTTCCCATCCAGCTCCCTGCTTGTGGCCTGGGAAAGCAGTTGAGGACGGACCAATGCATTGGGACCCTGCACCCGCGAGGAAGACCTGGAAGAGGTTCCAGGTTCCCGGCTTCGGATCGGTGCAGCACCGGCCCGTTGCGGCTCACTTGGGGAGTGAATCATCGGACAGAAGATCTTCCTCTCTGTCTCTCCTCCTCTGTGTATATCTGGCTGTAATAAAATGAATAAATCTTTAAAAAAAAAAAAAGACAAAACTGGGCCTGGCACGGTAGCTTAGTGGCTTAAGTCCTTTCTCGCACCGGGATCCCATATAAGCACCAATTCACGTCCTGGTAACCCTGCTTCCCATCCAGCTCCCTACTTGTGGCCTGGGAAAGCAGTCAAGCACAGCCCAAAGCCTTGGGACCCTGCACCCAGATGGCAGACCCAGAAGAGGCTCCTGGCTCCTGGCTTTGGATATGCTCAGCTCCCACAATTGTGGCTACTTGAGGAGTGGATCAGTGGACAAAAGATCTTCCTCTCTGTATATATGACTTTCCAATAAAAATGAATAAATCTTAAAGAAGGAGACAAAGCCCAAAATACAGGGGAATCAGGAAATAGGGAATAAAGGAAGGGTGGAAAGGAGGGAGGAAGAAAGGAAAGAAGAGAGAAAGGGAGGAGGGAGGGAGAAGGAGAGCGGGAGAGAGGAAGGTTGAAAACAAAAGAAGAAAGACAGGGCAGGGAAGAAAGGAGGAAAGGAGTAGGGAGGATGGCAAAGGGAAAGGAACTCCTCAGGACAATCAGATCCTGCCCCAGGGGTGCCTCACCCCCACAAGTGCCCTCCTCAGGGCACCTGTGAAAACCACTGGCTTGTGCATGCAGCCTCCTGCATTTCATAGCTCTGTGACCCTGTGGCCTTAGCCAAATTCCTTCCCACAGAGTCTTCTTGGAGCTCTACAAGGGATTCAATGAGGGTTCCACACACATGAAGTACTGAATTATAATTCCTACCCCTAAGAAATGGGGTCTTAGGAAAGGGCATTTAGGGACTCACCTGAGAATTGTTAAGCAGGGGAGCGCTAGGATTAGATTGGTTCAGAAACATCATTGCTTAGGAAAATAACTTCCCAGGCTATATGGAGCTGAGGGAGGATGAGAAGGCAAGCTTGGAGGCTCAGAAACAGCCAGTGAAGTGAAAGATAGGACCTGAGGGGGTGGGACTAGAAGAGACAGTGAGAAGGAGGTGAGGGGGACTCAGGGTTATGGATTCCTGTCTGTCTTTCATAGCCTACGTCTGCTCCAGCTGCAGATCTGATCCCACTCCAACCCAGCTCCTCTGTATCTCAGCCCTGGACTGCTTCCACCACCCCCTCCCCCACACAGCCCCAGCCTCTGGACTGCTGCTATACCCAGCTTCCGGTGCTCCTCGGGCCTGCAGCCCCAATCCATTCCCTGCAGAGCACCCGGGATGGCATGTAAAGATGCAGCTCGGAGCACATGCATCCCCCGACTTACCATCCTTTAGCAGGGGCAGGTGTGTGGCCTGGTAGGTAAGGCACCTACACCCTGTGGGGGAACGGTTATGGCTTCTGATTCCATCTTCCTGCTGATGCAGCTGCTGTATGGCAGGAGTCGTAGCTCTGGCCACAGAGTTCCTGCCACCCACAGGGGAGACCCAGGCAGCTCCTACGTCCAGGCTTCAGCCCAGCCCCATCTTGGCTGTGGCCAGCATTTGGGAAGTGAACCTGCCGATGAAGGAGTCCTAACTCTCTCACTCTCTCCTTTTGTCTCCTACGTCACAGCTCTCTGACTTAAATAAACTAATATAATCCTCTCATGGCTTCCCGTCTCACTGAATAAACCAACAGTCTTTAGCCTGGCATTCAGGCTTTGGCTCTGATCACCTTTCCCACGTGGTCACCTAGATCCTCCTCTTCCACCAAACTCCAGCCTGTTTCCAACCAACTCAGGCCCATCTTACAGAGTCACAGCATCTTCTTCCTGTGCCTAGGATGTTGGTCCTGCCCTCCACCTGCCACCCCTTTCCTGCCTCATTTCTTCTACATTTGCCCCAGAAGTGGTAGGATATTTTGAAAACTTGAGTGCTCACATTAGTTCCTCTCCTAAATAAACACCCTAAGGATGCAAAAAACAAAAAATGTACTTAAGAATGTTACAATATTAACAGTGTTGCTCACAATGTGGACAACTGGAATCATTCCTAAGTCTGCCGGGGCAGATGTTTGGCACAGCAGTTAAGACATAAGTTGGGACACTACACCGCATGGAGTGCTTGGATGCAAGTCCAAAATTTTGTGTTATTTTTCTTTAAGATTTGTCTTATTTATTTTTACTTGAAAATCAGAATTAGAGGAAGATCTCCCACCTGCTGGTTTACTACCCAAAAAGGCACCACTACAGGGCTAGGCCAACCCAAAACTGAGGACCAAGAGCTTTTTCTGGGTCTCACGCATAGGGATGGGTGTCTAAGTTCTTAGGCAATCTTCCACTGATTTCCCAAGTCATTAGCAGGAAATCGGATCAGAAGTAAAGCAGCTAGGACATGAACCTGCGCCTATATTGGATGCCAGTACCACAGGTAGAAGATGAGCCTACCAGGGCATCGTGTCTGCCCCAAGCTTTTCCTCTGAATCTAGCATCTTACTAATGCATTTACTGGGAGGTTAGGGTGATGGTTCAGGTGGCTGAGTCCTTTCCACTCACATAATATACCTGGATTGAGGTCCCAGCTCCAAGCTTTGCCTAGACAAGACCTGTTTGTTGTGACACTTGGGTGTGGGAGATCTGTCTTCCACTGTCTCTATCTACCTTTGAGATAAATTAATTAAAAAAAAAATGAAAATCCAAAGGTAAACACAGTGGCTCAACAGGCTAATCCTCCACATGCAGTGCCAGCATCCCTTATGGGTGCCAGTTTGTGTCCCGGCTGCTCCACTTCTCATCCAGCTCCCTGCTTGTAGCCTGGGAAAGCAGTGGAGGATAGCCCCAAGCCTTGAGACCCTGCACCCGCAGGGGAGACCTGGAGAGGCTTCTGACTCCTGGCTTCAGATCAGCCCAGCTTTGGCCAATGAGGCCATTTGGGGAGTGAATCAGTGGCCAGAAGAGCTCTCTCTCTCTCTCTCTCTCTCTTTCTCTCTCTCTCTCTCTTCTCTCTCTCTTTCTCTCTCTCTTCCCACCCCCCTCCCGCTACTCTGTGAATCTGCCTTTCAAGCAAAAATAAATAAATCTTTTTTTAAAATGATAGCCCTTTAGCAGCAAACCAGATAAGTAATGGAAGATAGATTGATAGAATGAAATGTTACAGAGCAGAAAAGTGAGTGAGTCATAGCTACCAACTTCAGCACAAATAAACAGTCTTATAAAACAATCTTGACAAAGAAAATAAACAAATATCAGAGAAAAAACATTCAAGATGGTATCCTTTGGAAGTGTACATTTACAAAGAGATAGGAAGATCTTCCATCTGCTGGTTCGTTCCCAAAAGTTGTCCTTGCAGGATACATGGCTGGAGCTGAGCTGATCAGGGGCTAGGAGCTTCTTCCAGGTCTTTCACATGGGTTCAGGGTCCCAAAGTATTGGGCCAACCTCCACTGCTTTTCCAGGCCATAATAAGGGAGCTGGATTGGAGGTGGAGCAGCTGGGATATGAACCGAGGTCCATATGGGATGCTGGCACTTGGAGGTCGAGGATTTGCTGGCTGAGTCAAAGTGCCAGCTCCAAGATGGTATCCTTTTTATAAAGTTCTAAAGCAAACAAAAGAAGATATTTTCTAAAATGACGTAGAAATGCGTCAAACCTATCAATAAAATGAAGAGCCTAGTGTTGTGGCACAACAGTCTTGGCTGCCAGCTACAACAGCAACATCTCACATCAGAGCAGCAGGTCAAGTCCTGCCTGCTTGATTTCACATCCAGCCCCCTGCGAATGCACCTGGGAAAGCAACAGAAGACGGCCCAAGTCCTTGGGCCTCTGCCCTTTGGCTTTGTCCGACCCAGACATGGCTGTTGCAGCCACTTGGCATATGGAAGTTCTCTCTCTCCTCTTTCTGTCACTCTGGCTATCAAACAAACAAATCATTTTTAATATGGAAATATGTTACTTTTTTCAAGATCTGTTTTATTTTTATTATTGGAAAGGTGGGTTTACAGAGAGAAGATGAGACAGAGAAAAAGAGAGATCTTCTGTCCCCAAGTGGCTTCAGTGACTGCAGCTGAGCTGATCCAAAGCCAGGAACCAGAAGTTTCTTCTGGGTCTTCCATCTAGGTACAGGGACCAAAGACTTTGGCCATCTTCCACTGCTTTTCCCAGGCAATAAACAGAGAGCTGGATGGGAAGTGAAGCAGGCAGAACTAGAACTAGCACCCCTATGGGATCCTGGCACTGCAACGTGGAGGATTAGTCTGTTGAGCCACCATACCAGCCCTAGAGATACATTCCTAACACATTCTAGGACAGTGGTTACCATAAAATGGCTGCCTTAAAGTCACTTGCGTGCCCATAAGACAATCCTGGCCTGGTAGACAGCCAATCTTTCCCAGACCAGGATGTCAGTTAGGCTTGCCCAGCTTGATACCAGATTAACAAGGCACTCATCTCTAGGCAACCAAGCTGCTATCACTTGCCAACATGCAGGCTGCCCTAATCCACAAAAGGGGATTTGGATTTCAACCCCATGCAGTCAGGAATGCACAGCAAAGAACTCTGAGACCTGAGGGAGCCCCCTGGAGCCAGAGAGCCCCTACAGAAATGTCTCCTTCCTCCCTTGGAACACATCAGAGTAAGGAATGTCTCCTCAGTTCTTTCTTCTGACTTCTATTCGTTTCCATGACACTGCTTACTAATATATACTTCTGGGTTGGGGGAAGTGGGCAAGTGTTACCACTCCATCACACAGCTATTGTGCACCTGCTGTGTGCAAGGGGCTGTGGCAGGTGCTATGGGAAGCGCAGACACGCGGGACAATGTCTTTTTATTTCAAGTGTATAACCCAGTGGAGAAGGCAGCAGGAGAGCAAATCACAGTGGTGCTATCATGAGAACACGAAGCCAGGTTGTTGGTGGTGAGGTGCTCCACCCTTTGACCTTTCACCTAACTTGGTGAGGAGGGAGGGGAGGCTTGCTTTTCCATTTGGAAAGTGAAGTCAAAACAGGCTACAGATGTGAGGAGTGAATGAACCACACAGGCTGGGAGCAACAGCAGCTGATGTGTGCATGGCAATTGTCCTTGCAGGATCCGTGAACACACTGAAGGCGCTCCCTCTGTCCACATCCCCCACATCAGAGAGAAACAGGCTTCACAGACCTGGAGCCAGGTTAAGGCCACACAAGGGAGGGATAAGGGAATCCCAGAGGGCTTGCAGGGCTCCCTGCCCTCCCAAATCAGTCTCCAAAGTCAACGGAAGACCAGAGGGAACCAAGGCAACTTCAGGAATTGGACCATGAGTCAGCTCAGAGAGTCAGTCACCCAGCAAGCTTGGCAGCCAGGCTGTCCTGAGCAAGAGCAAGCTTTCCCTTCCAGGAGCGTCTTTTCCCCCTGCTGTGTTATCTCCTGTGATTGGAATAAGACCAGTCTCCAGGTCTATGCCCATCTCCTAGCCACCTCCCCGGGCTCCTGATGCCAGCCAGGTTCTGGAAAGATCAGTTACTGTGTTGACATTTGATTTCAATAAATGCTAATGACCTCCTCCAGTCTGACATAATAAGTAAATCACTGTGCCACGTTATTCTTCCAGCCACCTGAATTCTACCCAGCTTCCTGTTTTGAGTGACAGGGGTTAACAAAATACAATAAAATAATATTACACTGTCAGAGCATTGTTTTTCCCCCAACATCTGTGAGAGCTGCCAGACTGGAAGTGCACAAAAATTTCAAAAATGTAAAGATGCATGCAATTCATTTTTCCAAAGAGGCAGATGTATGATAGCAAATCAGAATGAGAAGCTTTTGGAGAGCAGCAAGGCCTCACTGGAATCCACCAGCTCTTCCAAGGATAAAGCTCAGGGTGATTTGGGTCAAAATAAAGATAAATGAAGGCTGGTACAAGGCAAGAAGTATGAGTAACCATGCCAGACAGGGCTGGCATTTAGAACTGATTAGGCGAGCTTGAGTTAATCCAAAGCAGAAGGTGGCCCTGGCGGTGCAGCTAATGAAAAGAGATGGGTTGAGTCAGCCCGCTCTTAGTTCCGCAGCCCGAGCGAGTGATGACTTCAAAATACAAACCAGGAGCAGGCACCTGATGCAGTGGTTAAGACCCTCACCCTGCCTATTAGAAGGCTGGTGTTCTGACCATAAGTGCCCTGGGAGGCAGCAAGGGATGGCCCCAGTAGTTGGAACCCCTCCACCCAGGTCGCAGAGCCAGATGGAGGTCCTAGCTCCTAGCTTGGACACAGGCCCAGCCCCAGCAGTAGTGGTCATTTGGAGAGAGGGGTAGAAGACAGATTTCTCCATGTCTGTTGATGTGGTTGCCTGGAAGACATTCCAAGAGAGCCGTGAAGCAGAGGATACTCTGTGTACATGCAAGACTGTACATAGGCCTGGAGTCCTGCAAAGACCTCACCTCAGAGTCTGATAGTTGTTTCTTGGCATGTTGCCTGATTGTTTTCTTCCCACAGGAGAACTACTTACTCTTATGAGCTACTCTGACCTTGTGGGAACTCAGCTAATCTGTGCTCTGTGCACCTGCTTTCCCACCACTTGCACTGTTTTTGTAAAAGTATAAAGCTCTCACTTTCTTTGTTTTGGCGCATCATCCTGCAAGACGATGGCTGCCCTGTTACAATAATAAACATTGAGTTCTGTGTGGCCTCTTATGTTGATACAATTCTGACAGTCTGTCTCTCTATCTCCATATATGTATATTTCTAACTTTCGAAGAACTAAAATAAAAATTTTAAATGCTTTTAGCATGACCTCTGCACAACAATGACATGCAATTCTGGAAGTACTTCATTTTTAATAGAAACAGCTTTGGGGGAGAGGGTGCAGGACTGTGGCAATGCCAATATCCCTTGTTGGGGTACCAGTTTAGGGTCCAATTGCTCCATTTTTTTTTCTTTTTTTTTTTTGAAGATTTATCTCATTTTTATTGCAAAGTCAGATATACACAGAGGAGGAGAGACAGAGAGGAAGATCTTCCGTTTGATGATTCGCTCCCCAAGTGACCACAACGGCCAGTGCTGTGCTGATCCGAAGCCAGGAACCAGGAACTTCCTCCAGGTCTCCCCTGCGGGTACAGGGTCCCAATGCATTGGGTCGTCCCCAACTGCTTTCCCAGGCCACAAGCAGGGAGCTGGATGGGAAGTGGAGCTGCCAGGGTTAGAAGCAGTGCCCATATGGGATCCTGGCGCATTCAAGGTAAGGACTTTAGCCGCTAGGCCACGCCGCCGCCGGGCCCCCTGCTCCATTTCTGATCCAGCTCCCAGCTGGCGCACCTGGGAGAGCAGCGGGTGATGGCTCAAGTGCTTAGGTCCCTGCCAGTCAAGAAAATATAGCTGCTAGCTCCTGGCTTTGACTTGGCCCAGCCTCAGCCTTTGAAGCCATGTGGGGAGTGAACCAGCAGGTGGAAGACCTCTCTCTCTCTCCTGTGTTTTTTTAAAAAGGCTCAAACTCACTGACCAGTCTGCACCAGGCCTTGGTCTTGGTTGTAGCAGAGTGGTGAAGAGGTAGACCTCTGAGCCAAGTCCGTATTCAGTCCCCAACCTTTATCCCTCTCCTGCCTGGATGCCATCTGCTGAGTGGTAGCTCTAATGCAGAGATGATGGGACTGTCGTGAGGATTCAGATAGTGACTACCAATGCCTGGCTCGGAGCACGTGGTCACATAGCTATGCTCTCAGCACCAGGATATGCCTGCTTCGTGTAATGTTAGGGTTGGAAATACCCACTGAATACATGAATGAATGAATGAAACACTCCAGAGAGGGGAACCTAGATATTATGCATGGTAATCCCTGGGGAGAGGGTAGATAAAGCAGATCTCTGGGTTCTGGAATCTTCCTTATGTTGGCTGGCCTGCCTCACCCACATATTGTTTCAGTCTCTTTTGTTCAACCTCCTGATGCCAGAATGCCCCAGATCTCAGTTCTGGGGACCCTGTTCTTCCTCTACACACTCAGCAGTCTCCCTGTGAGTGGTTGTTTTAAACACCAGTCAAGCAGTATTGAACTTGGATGTGGAAGAATGTTCTGTGCTTACTCATTTCTGCCCAAAGGCTGTATTTCATTCACTTGTAAATGAAGTGGCTGGTACTGCAGCATCTGTGATTTTACTGAAATCACACGTATCGTCTATTACAGTTGTTCCAAGTATCTGAGCTCATTCCTGTGAACTGCTTTGCAACACTGGCAATTATTGGCCATTCTAGTCTATTATTGAACATATCAGCAAGGACCTTCTTAACAATACTCACTCACAGTTCATACCTCATACATTTTAATACAATTTGGTATTTTATCATATGCATTTAAAAGCATTCTTCTGAGAAGGGGGCCCCAGATCTCACCAGATTGTCAACAGGGCCCCTGGCATGATCAATAATAAGGCAGTTCATCCTTGATTTAAGCCACAGTAAGACTCCAGCTGTAGGCAGCTGCTTCGGTTGCCTTGTATCCAGGCAAGTGTTACACTGCTGGGAGAAAAGCAGCCAATAGCTGGCAGGCACTCTGGGTCTAGTAAATGCCAATTCTATTAACTACACCAGTGTGCCAGCGTAGTTGCCTAGTTTTTATTAAATCTGCAAGGAGTGGGCCCGCAAGTGGACCATCAGCACCCACTTGCAGGGGTCCTTGGCCTGGGGTCAGAAGCCACTGAAAGCTTTCCATAGGGGAAGAGCTGCAGCTGAGGGCCTTCTCGGGCGTGCACCAGAGAGCTGGAGCTGCCAAGCTGGAAGTGAGACAGACAGCAGCAATGTCTTCTCGTGGGTTGTTGTTTCTTTTATTTGGGGGGGGGGGGATGTTTTTGTTTTTAATTTATTTATTTTCTTTGGAAAGGCAAATGAGATTTTACAGCGAGAGGGAGACAAAGATCCTCTATCGCTGCTGGTTCACTCCCCAAAAGGCTGCAAAAGCCAGAACTGAGCCAATCCCATCCACAACCAGGAGCCAGGAACCTCTTCTAGGTCTCCCACAAGGGTGTCATGGTCCCAAGGACTTGCTCCATCCTCCGCTGCCTTCCCAGATCAAGAGCAGGGAGCTGGATGGGAAGTGGAGCAGCTGGAACATGAACTGGCTCTCACGTGGGATGCCAATGCTGGTGCTTGCAGATAGGGGATTAGCTAATTGAGCCATCACATCAGGCCTTCTGAGAATGTTTACAAACTCATCTGTGCCAAGGGGTGGGATAGTTGAGAGTGGGTAGGACAGAGTAAGGTATGAAAATAAACCAATCCTTTCAAGTGGTTTTCTCCATGCCCAGGCAGGTCTCCTAGGGTTTAATAATTCTGGTCCAGAGGTGGGGAGTGATCCTGTTGCAGTGAGACAGGCACTAGCAGAGACCACAGCAGAGAGGAGGCACCAGACCACGTGGAGACCATCTGCAGCTAAAACAGTGGGTGCACAAAGCATGATTTCCTTTCCTGAAAACAGGAAAAACGTTTTAACTTGGCAACCCTGTTTCCTGTTTTCTGTGTGTGACTCAGCCCCCAGACCCTCTCTGCATGTTTGTTCCTCATGATCTGCCTGGTTTGGGGGTTACCATAGACGCTGGCCTCACGGAACCAGCACTGCTGGGAGGGAGGGAGCTGTTGAACAGCTCTGACAGTCCAGTCTGGGTGTTGGGCATTCTGATATCTGACTTCCTGTCGATGCACGGTTCTATCTCTAGTGTGGCTTCTGAGGGACACAGCCAAAAATGAAACTTTCTTCAACATTTCTTGGTTTGAAAACCCCTGTCTCACCCCCACACTTTACCCTGCCTATACCACTAAACTGCTAATCTCTACATTGCTTATCTCAGTGAACACAGCCAGATTATCTTGAGTGGCCCCATCTCTCCTGTCCCTGATCCCGGCAGTTGCTGTGGGCGCAGCCAAGAAAATCCTTCCATGGCAGGCCCCAGTGCCCACCTGTTTTTCAACACCCAAACCTACCAGTAGCTTCTCAGGGATTTTGGGATGCAGATGCCCTCAAGAGACCTCTTTGGAGCCAGTGCTTTCCAGTGAGGATGGTTGTAGGTTCCACGCCCTTAGACTCCAACCACAGGCTGAAAATATTCAGGAATGGGGCCCAGCACTGTGGTGTAACTGCTGCCACAATGCCAGCAGCTTTATGGGCGCCGATTCGTGTTCCAGCTGTTTCACTAATGATTCGGCTCCTTGCTGCCTTGGAAAAGTAGCCAAATATGGCCCAAGTCCTTGGGCCCCTACAACCATATGGGAGAGCTGGAAGAAGCTCCTGGTTCCTGTCTTTAGCCTGGCCCAGCCCTGGCCACTTTGACCACCTGGGGAGTGAGCCAGCTGTTGGAAGATTCTTTTCTCTCCCTCTGTCTGTAACTCTGACTGTCAAATAAGTAAATGAATCTTTTTTAAAAACAAAGAAAGTATTCAGGGAAAAAAATGTGTGCATTTTTTCCTTGTTCTTATTCCCTAAACAGTATAATAGAACAAGTATATGTTTTTATTCTATTATCAAGAGACAAAGATCTTCCATCCTTGGTTCACTCCCCCAAAAAAGATTATAACAGCCAGAACTGGGCCAGGGTTGAGCCAGGAGCCCAGAACTCAATCCAGGTCTCCCATGTGGGTGGGAGAGACCCAAGTTCATGAGCCATCACCTGCCGCCTCCGGGATGCACTTGCAGAGAGCTGAAGTCAGAAGTGGTACCAGAACTTCACCCCAGGCACTTGGACACAGAATGGGATGACCTAAGCAGCATCTTACTGCTACACCAAATGCCCATCACAGTATAACAATTTTTTACATAGCATTTACATTGTGTTATGTATTGTTAACAATCTAGTGATGACTTAAAGCATGTATAAAGATGCGTGTCTGTTATACGTGAATAGTATGTCATCTTATATCCTTCTATATACAGATTTTGAGCATCTATTCCAAGAATGGGAGTGCACTGTGTCCTGGACACAGGTGTTTGCAATCCAATACCATTTCAAAGGAGATCCTGGCATCTCTTCTCGAGCTCTTATACTCAGTTTGGTCCCAAGAGGCTATGTCAGTTGTCATAGTCTATGCTTTGCTTTATATTCCTATGCATACTTTCTCCCTAATACACGGATGCTTCCAGAATTAAGTGGCAAAATAAAATTAAAAGATGAGTTTGGTGTAGAAAAAAATTTTTTGAAATCCAGGAAGATTATCTTCCATAATATGCATTTTCTGTGCACATCTTGAAGGCCACACATATGCAAGTATTTTAAAAGTTTTGGAACCAAAATGAATTGGAGTGCCTTCGGAGGCCGAGAACTCCGAGGTCACCCAGCCCCGTTTGGATCTACCACATGGATTGGAAGAGGCCCAAAACCTACCTCGCAGGATCCAAGGTCATCGGAACATCAGCCAGGAGCCCTGAGGGATCTGCAGAAACAGAAGCACAACAAACTTCCTTCAGGACTAGGGAGGGGAGCTTCTTCTGGTCCTTGCTTAGCTCCAGTTTTGGATCCCCACCCTCTCTTGCAATGACCATCAGGATCGCCCCGGAGCCGCCCCCCCCTCAAAAAAAATAGAATAGATAGTCAGAGAAATTCAAGGAAAGCTTAGAACCAAACAGGAAACGATCAACGGGGATCCACATATACCTTACTAGATAGGACACAAAGATTAGTCACTAGGGTATGGAAGATTTCTTTGCACTCCCCTCCTAAAACTGTTCTGCACCTCAACTGTTGACAAAGGCCTAGTTAGATTTATAAGCCAGTTCAGACTATCCTAAAATCTACCAAGTACAGCAAAATTATGCTTCAACACAATAAACTGCTAAATACTACAATGAAAACAGACACGAGACAGCTGAATAGTACCCTATAGCCACTTTAAGGTGTATAGCAGCCGGTTCTGTGTACAAACAAAAATTGAAGAACCAATGAAGCAGTCACAAGATGTGGTTAAGAACTTGCACTGTTATAACATATTGATTACTCAATACCATGTCAATTCATTCCATAATGTTGTAAATTGTTGATGTTGTGCTGGGGCTTCCAATTGAATGAGATGATATTCTGCCAGCTCTACCTTCAGACCAGAGAAGGTCTCCCCAAGAAACTTGAAATTATCTGGACAATAAGATGCTGGACTCTATGCTTGGTATATGGTTGCAACGAAAGAATCTTGACTTATTTTGAACTGTAATACTGCAGCAAGGTGGAGGAATCCACCATGGGGGGAGGGCACGGGGAGCGGATGGGGGAATCCCAGAACCTATGAAACTGTGACACATAATGCAACGTAATTAATTTAAAAAAAAAAAGAAATACAAAAAAAAAGCTTTGGAACCAAAATGGATTTCTATTTTAATCTCATTTTCCACGAAAATTTTTAAATATCTTCATATAGTCCAAAATGAGATGGTGATACAAAAAACCTGTGCTTTTTTTTTCCTACACATACTTTACACAAAATCTTTTTTGTAACCGTTCTTACACATGTGCCTCATTCCTGCAACGAGTACATACTGTTTCCATAGAGTAAATATGCCGTAATTCACCATTTCCCCTATAGATTTTTTTTCCTTTATTGATGCTATACGTGAATATGTTTGGACATGTGCATTCAGGACTTGGGCTAGTATTTCTATGAGGCAAACTCTTAAAAGTGAAATATCAAATCATAAACATTGTGTGGTTATTTAGGTTTAATTATGTGAGAGGCAGAGAGACGGAAAACATTCTCTGGCTCACTCCCAAAGTGTCCACAATAGTAATAGGAGGACAAGGCCAATGCTGGTAGCCCAGCACCCAATCCAGTTCTCCCAAGTAGTTGACAGGGACCAGAGTACCTGAGCCGTCAGCAGCTGTCTCTAAGCTTCCTTACACTAGTAGGAAGCTGAGATCTGTAGCTGGAGGCAGAAATTGAATCCAGGCACCCTGTCTCCAAGTTGTGTGTCTTTGCAACGATCATTGCTTTCTCGGGTCTGGTGGCTGTATAACAAGTTATAGATCTGAAATGAATCATAGCAGGCATGGGGCCCAATGTGTCCTGTTAGGTTTTTTGGTACTCTTTTTTTCCTCAAATTTATTTATTTTAAAGTCAGAGTTACAGAGAAAAGGAGAGACAAATCTTCCATCCACTGGTTTACTTACCAGATGGCTGAAACAACCAGGCCTGAGTCATACTAAAGCTACAAGCCAGGAATTTCTTCTGGGTCTCCCATGTGAGTAGCATGGGTCCAGGCACTAGGGCCATTCTCTGTTGCATTGCCCAGATCATTGGCAGGGAACAGTATTGAACATGGTGGCTTTACCCACTATGCCACAGCACCAGTCCCTTATTATTTGCTTAACCTTTCAGTTAATTGCCTGGAACATAGGAGCAACTTAACAACCCCAGGATCCCGATGTGGCACATACTCCAAGGGTTCTGTCCAAGTGGTTGAGATAGTTCTGAAACACTGTCAGCCTCATGGATCTATGGATGAGGAATCCCTTCCAATGTCCATTGGCTGACACAGTCAACCTCAGAGTCTCCATTCACTCAGATAGTGAGTAGAGGAATGAACCGACCAAACATTCTTGTGTGAAATTGCCCTTGGGTAATCATGGAAACATGAACTGGGTGAGTAACAACTACAAGAAACTGTGGCAATGGTTCCAGGCATTGAAGGACTAAAGACCAGGGGTAAACCATGACTGGTTGAGTGTAACAGGTGGGAGTAGCTTAGTACATGAGACAATGCCCAAGGTTTTTACTTGAAGCAGGGTGAACAGTAATGCCACAAGGAAGAAAGAAAACAAAAATGGGGACCTGCATGGGGGATCAGGTTTCAACTTTAGGTAGGTTAAGTTGGAGGAGCCTGTGGGACATTCAGGTGGAGATGGCCAATAGGCAGTTTCTAAATACAGGAGCGCAGCATCTGTCTTCTGCAGGCTTGGGTCTCATTTGCATCTTGTCTGCATTTCTCCCCATCCTGATTTCCATGAGTTTGAAAGCTCAAGTCACTATGTCTAGGAAAGCCTTTGAACGAGCATTTGGAAGTGTTGGATTTCAAGTCTCTTTGTGGACTTTGGCTGAAAAACTGTGAGTCTCACTCCCCTAGCAGAGTAAGAGGGCACTCTGGGGATGTTCATTCAACGAGAGTGGGTAAAGGAAGCAGAGCTATGGGGGGGGCAACTAAAGGGAAAGGTCAGGGCAAGGAGCGGCACCAGGAAAGGATGACCAAGGCTGAGATCACTGCATCCAGCCTCTTTACTTCCCTCCTGCCGCTCCGGTCACCACAATTATAATTTTAACTTCTATGAGATCATCTGTGTATTTATATCTAGTCTCCACACATGAGATGTTGTGACATCTGTCTTTCTGTGCTTGGCTAAGATTGCCTAACTTAGCACTCTCTGGTTCCAACCACAAGGTTGCAAACGACAAGATTTCATTCCCCTTATGGCTGAGTAATATTCCATTGTGTATGTGGACCACACGTTCTTTGTCCATTTATCAGGTGATGGACGCTCATATTGTTTTCATTTCCTGGATATTGTGAGTGGCGCCACAATAAACCTGGGAGCACAGATGTCTCTTTGACAGAAGAATCAAAATAGGACACACAAACAGCTCTGTCACCAAGTACCGTGTGGCCAGCCTTCCTTCTCTTGTGCTGGAAAAGCAACCATTAGTTTATGCTTCAGTTACATTCTTCCGATCTGACTTGTAGAATATTTTGCCTTTGCCATACACACAAACATATGTATATTTAAACACATTATATGTATTTCAGAAAGTTCATGGAAAAAACAATTCATTGATTTTGGTGCAAAAACATTTTGAAATCCAAGCCTTTCTTCACACATTATGTATTTTCCAAAGAACTTTTTTTTAAAGATTTATTTTTATTTTCATTACAAAGTCAGATATACAGAGATGAGGAGAGACAGAGAGGAAGATCTTCTGTCCGATGATTCAATCCCCAAGTGAGCGTAACGGCCGGTGCTGTGCCAATCCGAAGCCAGGAGCTGAGAGCTCTTCCAGGTCTCCTACGTGGATGCAGGGTCCCAAGGCTTTGGGCCGTCCTCCACTGCCTTCCCAGGCCACAAGCAGGGAGCTGTATGGGACGTGGAGCTGCTGGGATTAGAACCGGTGCCCATATGGGATCCTGGTGCATTCAAGGCAAGGACTTGAGCCGCTAGGCCACACCACCGGGCCCCAAAGAACTTTTTCAAGATCCCCTCTTGTGTGCACAGAATTCAGAAATCTTTGCATCCAAATATGTCTATTTTTTTTTTGTTTCCTCCTTTTTTTAACTCCAATTTTTTCTTTATTTTTGACAATCTTTTCATAGTTAATTAGGGCAAAAGGGTTCAAGGGCTACAGGAAAGTGGGTAAGACTATTATTTCCACATTATTTTTCCTGTATCTGGGGTAAAGAGGGAAGTAAAGGGAAAAGCCCCACCTAGTCTCCCACCCATTCCAGGTCCCTGATGTGGGGCATGCTCAGAGGGTCTTGCTCTAGTGGTTTTGATAGTTCAACAGTTCTGAATTGCTGCCAATCTCGCCATTCCAAGCACAATGAAGTCGTTGAAGAATTCACTGATTGACATAGTCCATCTTAGAGTCTCCGTTTGCCCAGTTTTTCTCTGCCAACATATGGCTGAGGTGGTTGGTTGACTTGTTCTGTCCTCTGTCTTTTCATGGCTAGGGTTCTGAGTCCAGCATTTAGATTGGGGAGCTCCCCAGAGAAACTTTGTCTGAGGTGAACCCAGACCAGGTTCTTGTGTGTACTTGCAAGTACAGGGCCTGGCACAGTCCATCGCCCCAATCAGCTGGTGGTTGCAATTGCTGGGTCAGTTCTGTTTCCAGCCCTGACTTCCGCTGGAACCAATGGGTGTTGCAGTCCAGCCTGGTTCTGCCCAGCATACACTCAGCCCTCACATAAACCAGTTGGAGCTGCAGTCTAGTTGGAGCAATCCACACTAACCCCCACCAGGCCTGCCCCCTGCCCTGGTTCCTGTGCTTGCCAGTATGCGCAGCAGACTAGTCCAGTCTGTCCCACATCCCATTCAGCTCTCATACATGCCAATGGGCATTGAAGCCTAGTTCAATCTAACCAGCTCCACTATCCAGACCACACACATGTTGTTGGGTGCCTTTCTGTCTAGCCACCCCTGCCCCTGTCCTGGTTTTTGTGCTCTCCAGTGGGAGTGGTAACCCAAGAAAGAGGAACCCACTATTTCCCTTCTAGGCCATTCCCACTCCCAGATTATGCACTTTCCAGGTGGTTCTGGGATTCAACTTGAAATATGTCTATTTTTTTTTAAGACCGATTTTCCACAATTATCTTGATAGTACCATGGCATACAAGTATATATGTGGTCTCCGATTTTATTATTTATGGTGTACAGACAGCTAAAATGGTGTCATCTGTGTTATGTTTAAGAAGCACAGGTCAGCAGTGCCTCTCCCCAGCACAATCCTGTCCTTGGCTGCTGTAGTTGAAATCGCAGGAAGCAAGAACTGTCCAGAGGAGAAGGTTTTTTGCTTTTTGTTTTTTAGTTTAGCTTTATTTTTAAGTGATACACAAGCATTGTGTATATTTACAAAGTGCCATGCAAGATTTCCATAAATGTTTGCACCTTGTGGTTGTGTAAGGTTGGGGTAAGTATTTCACCTTTAGCATTTGTGATAAAAGCTTCCAAAATCCTTTCTTCTGGTATTTTCTAGCGTTATCATTTCCTATGGCCTCACTACATAGCAGAAGAACACAGACTTCTTTCCCTCTCTGTGAGTGTTCTAGCTCCCCAGCCTAGCCTGAGGTGTGGATGTGTGCAGCACAGAAGGGGTAGGAAGGGAGGCTGAGAAGATCAGGGATTCCTTCTAGAGTTGGCAAAGGAAGGCAGATCCGGGACATGGCACATGCCACTTCTGGCAAATTTACAAATTGCTGAATGAATCTTTTTGCTTAACAGAGAGAGAGAGAGAGAGAGAGAGAGAGAGAGAGAGAGAGAGCGCAGATATTAATGCTAAGGCAAGCGTGCAGAAGGACATTCAGATGAGACAGAGACCTGTACATGTTTGGAGAATGGGCCTTCCCCTCTCAGCTGCTCCCTCCACCTCTTGCCAAGGCTGTGCCAAGCAATGGCTCCACACCTGGCCTCTTCCCCATCCGCTCTGGAGCTTGGCAACCTGGGTCTGCACTGTAGATCAGCCGTGCCCTTTTAGAGTCAACAGAGAGAGGCAGGGCTGGGGACTATGCTCTGACTCACTTCCCATTAACTGACACAAAGAGTTGGAGGGAAAGCCCAAACTTGCCAAAGAGAGCGCATGTTGTCTGTCACGACTGAAAACACTCTTGCACAGGGCTATATGAATGTATTTGTTTCTTCCTTTTAAGATTTATTTTTTATTTTTATTGGAAAGTCAAATTTACAGAGAGGAGGAAAGATCTTTCAAACGCTGGTTTACTCCCCAAATGGGCATTGCTAGACCAATCTGAAGCCAGGAGCTGGGAGCTTCTTCCAGGTCTCCCATGCAGGTGCAGGGTCCCAAGGCTTTGGGTAGTCCTCTACTACTTTTCCAGGCCACAGCAGGGAGCTGGATGGGAAGTGCAGCAGGAGGAACACGAACCAGTGCCCGTATGGGATGCCAATACATTCAAGACAAAGACTTTAGCCATTAGGCTATCAGTCTAGGCCCTCTTTTTCTAAGATTTATTTATTTTTTTATTTGAAAGGCAAACTTACAAAGACAGAAAGGGGGAGAGGGATCTTCCATCCACTGATTCACTTTCCAAACGGCTGCAATGACCAGAACTGGGCTGGCCCTAAGCTGGGAGCCAGGAACTTCTTCTGGGTCTCCCATGCAGGTACAAGGAGCCCAAGGCCTTGGGTCATCTTTCTCTGCTTTCCTAGGCCATTAACAGAGATCTGGATTGCAAGTGGAGCAGCTGCAACCCAAGCCAGTGCCCAAATGGGCCGCCAGCACTATAGGCAGAGTAAGCCACAACATCAATTCTGAATGCATCCATTTCACAGGCTAAGGATCTAAGTCTTACATATTACTTTTTCTTACCAAGATTATAGAAATAAATGAACAGTACATTTACATTCAGTGACCAAACAGAAATAAATACCCCAGGCCAGTGTTGAAGTAAGTAAACTGGACCTGATCCAACACCAACTCTACAAATAGATGGTTGAGGTGTGTCAAGGAACAAAGCACCTGACTTCAGAGACCAGCTGTCCAGCAGGGAACAATACCTTGCTGCCAGGTCTGAGTCATCGTTCCCCCACAGGGGAAGGCCCGCTCACCCTGCCCACCTGTCTTCCAGGCATACAATGAGGCAGCAGAGGGTCAGACTTGGCTAGCAACTCACTCGGGTCCTACAGATGGGCTAATGGTGGCAGAGCCTCAGACCTGGGTCCTGATATCTCCATGCATCTCAAGTTATCCCCCTCTGGGAATCCACAATCCCTAGGACAGGGCTGGAGATACAGTTAGAGGAGAAGAAATGAATACATAAACATAGCATGATGACTACAAGTATACATAAAAGAATCCAGCGCTTACTGTAGGTATAGCCCAAATATCAAGTGTTGTGTTTCAGGCCCAGCACAACTTCATAAGTGTTCATTAGTTGATGGTGAAATTCTAAAAAGCTGCATAGACTGCTCAGAATCTAAACCTAGGAGGGAAGGGATTAGGGTTAGGACCAGACAGCCTGACTTAACAGCTCTTAAGATATACGTGTGGGGTCTGGTGTTGTAGCCTAGTGGCTAAAACTCTTGCCTTGCATGTGCCAGGATCCCATGGGCGCCAATTTGTTTCTCAGAGGCCCTGCTTCCCATCCAGCTCCCTGCTTTTGGCCTGGGAAAGCAGTGGAGGACGGCCCAAAGCCTTAGGACCCTGCACCCACGTGGCAGACCCAGAAGAAGCTCCTGGCTCTTGGCTTCAGATCAGCTCAGCTCTGACCGTTGTGGTCAATTGGACAGTGAACCAGCAGATGAAAGATCTTTCTCTCTCTCTCTCTCTCTCTCTCTCTCTCCATATATATATATATATATATATATATATATATATACATATATATATATATATATATATATATATATATTTCTCTGTAGACCTGACCTTCCAATAAAAAAAAAAAGATACACATGTGTAAAAACAAATATGCATTCCATATTGTTTGGCATCAGAAGCTTATACTGCCTGATGTGCCCACTTCAGGTCCATCGTCCATGGGGATTAGGATTGCCTGGTGTTGACGCCTTCGTTCACAGTCCCTAGGTGCCAGCCCATCAGCTGCCTGCTGAGGTTTTAGCTTCCCACACCTATCTAACCAGTGGTTTATATAATAGGTATCCCGAGGGCCTCAGTATTTGTGCTTTTCTAAGTGTCCCATGCCCTTCCTATTTGCTGCTGGCCTGTTGCTATAAGATATAGTTGCTGCTTGTCAACTGGAGTTGTTCTGGTTCCTACTGCAAGGCAATTCTTCAGGGATGATATACATGTTTACTTTTCCCTCCTAGGTTTCTATGTAGAGATTCCCTTTAAAAGATTATTTATTTGAAAGACAGTTATAAAGAGAGAGGAAGAGAGAAATCTTCCATCTTCTGGTTCACTCCCCAAATATTTGCAATGTCAGGGAAGTGGAGTCCATTGTAGGTAGCAGCTGAACTCACTACACCACAATGTTAGCCCCTGGACTTTCCTTTTTTGTTGTTGTTGTTGTTTCAGGATTCTTGTGGACTTAGGACTTTTTATAGATTCGAAATATCCACTGGAGCTCACTCCTATATGCTTTACATACAATCGCAGGCAGGTTTAACTATTTCCCTGCTTCTACTTTGAGAAGGAAGTCATAGCTACAACCTACTGAGTTCCTGGAAAGGAAGAAGCTATTTAGGAGCTGAAATTTGGTGTGTTCAGAGCGCTTTCGCACCTGCTCTCTGCGCTGCCCCCACGCCCTGCCCTGAGCTCAGTACAGGGGTGTGCGTGAGGTGTCCTAACTAGAGGACGGCGCCAATGAGTAGCCAGGACCCAACTGATGAGAGAGAGCCATTCTGGGGTCCAGTCCAAGTTCAAGTGGACATGCCCTGAGGTCAAAACGAAGTCCAGGAGATCTGGAAGATTTGTCAACCAGGAAGAGAGTTGGGATCAGTTGAGGTGAGAACCAGTCATTCTCCATGTTCTGGCACCAGCACAGGACAATGATGTCAGTGTCAGCTCATGCAGTCTTGGAGAGAATGCTGGAAAATAAGATGTTGCTTTTTTTTTCTTTTAGTAATGACAACTGTATTATGGAAATTATCAGGAAGGACTGACTTTGACAAGTTTTTGAATCACGTCCATGAATAATGCTTGCAAAGCAAACTAAAGTTAACAGAAACTGAAGTTTTCTAACATGAATATGCTAAATTTCATACGCTTCTGTTTGTTGAAATGTAGAATAGTCATTTTGTGTTCATAAATGATTTCTAGAATAATAGATGGCATAGAATTAAACTTACCAATATTACCCTGATGTTCCTTACTGTTTCAGATCCCAGATGTTCTACCACCTGGTTGAAGAGCCGAGGCTTTCTCTAAATCTTCCACTAATAAAAAATCAGATGGTAGAAATGAGTAAAGTTAGGAATGTTAGCTCAAAATGAGACCTGAAACATTTACTTTTAGACTTACAAAGCATTTCAAGGGTAAATCATGTTTGGGATTCAGAAGTTCTCTAAGCTTTACATCACTAACATTAGCATTTTGATAATTCTTAATTTAAAAATTGATTTATTCTGAAAGTCAAAGATACAGAAAGAGAGGGAAGAAGAAATATGTTCTGTCTACTGAATCATTCCTCCACGTGGCCACAATGGTCAGCATAGAGCCAGGCTGAAGCCAGGAGCCAGGAGTTTCATCCAGGTGTCCTACATGGGCTGCAGAGGGCCACGCTTAAACCATCTTGTGCTGCTTTTCCAGGCCATCAACAGAGAGCTGGATCACAAGTTGAGCAGCCAAGACACAAACTGAGGGCCCAGCGTGGTAGCCTAGTGGCTAAAGTCCTCACCTTGAACGTGCCGGGATCCCATATGGACGCATGTTCTAATCCCGGCAGCCTCGCTTCCCATCCAGCTCCCTGCTTGTGGCCTGGGAAAGCAGTCGAGGACGGCCCAAAGCCTTGGGACCCGGCACCCTTGTGAGAGACCTGGACGAGGCTCCTGGCTCCTAGCTTCGGATCTGCTCAGCTCCAACTGCTGTGGCCGCTTGGGGAGAGAATCATCAGACAGAAGATCTTTCTCTCTATCTCTCCTCCTCTTTGTATATCTGCCTTTGCAATAAAAATAAATAAATCTTTAATTTAAAAAAAAAAGGCACAAACTGATACGCACACAGGATGCCAGCTTCGCAGGCAGCAACTTTGCCCACCATGCCACAATGCTGCTTCCACTTTAATAATTGAGTCATTTGGCTCAGTAGTAGCATTAAGTCCTCCTGATACAGTCATTATGTAAGAAACCGCTAGCCCCTAAATCCGGGTCCCCATCAACAAGAGAATATCGTATGTGAGGTGTTGAATAAGTTGATTCCAGTTCTGAATTGAAACAGTAACATTTTATGGAAGGGAATATGTGGAAACATTTATGGTTTCAGATTTGAATACATGTTGATCATTTCACTACTCACATAAACAAACTGCTAACTGCATGCATTTGCACACATGAATAATTTAGAAAGCATCTTTTTATGACTTTTCCTCTTGACATAATTTCAATCTTAGAGAAAAGTTGCCAGAATAATATAAGAAACTTCGATAACAGATTCTTGGTTCCGTGTAGTACATTATTTGCTTTCTCCCATACTCATTGACATTTACATCAAGGGTGGTGTTATTTTTTACCCTTTTCTCCAGAACTACTTGGGAGTAAATTGTAGACTTCATGCCCCTTTATTTCTAAATACTCTTGTCGTATATTTTACAAGGACATTCATTTACATAACCATGGTGTAACGTGCAAGATCAATGAATTTGCTATTAATCATCACTGTTTTCAGCATTCAAATTTGATGTGGGCCTGCAAACGTTTTCTTTGGCCCAGGATGTCACACAGGATAGTACATTTCATTTTTTCTCCATGTCTCTTCAGCATCCTGTGATCTGGAACAAAGCCTCAGCTTTATCTGTCTTCATAGTCTTCACATTTCCGAATAATATAAGCCAGTTACATTGCAAAACATGAATCTAATGTCTCCTTGTGATGAGATTCAGACTATGGGCTTTCGGAGGCAACAGCCAAATGAGCTTGTGTCCTCCTCAGTGTTCCTGTTGAGAGGCACTGGATGTCATTGTTCTAGTTTTGGGGAATCCTTTAGTTCAAGAGGGTGTCTGTCAAGTTTCCCCATTATAAAGTTTCTATTATTCCTTATCTTTCGTTAACATATAACCTGTGGGAAGAACAGCTATGCAAGGATTCTTGCCATCAAAAGTTTTCAATTGCTGCTCCTGGTGCAATGGCGCCATTGGCTAATCCTCTCCTTGCAAGCACGGGGATCCCATATGGGTGCTGGTTTATGTCCTGGCTGCTTCACTTCCCATCCACCTCCCTGCTTGTAGCCAGGAAAAGCAGTGGAGGGTGACCCAAAGTCTGGGATCCTGCACCAACATGGGAGACTGGGAGGAAGCTCCTGGCTCCTGGCTTCAGATCATCTCAGCTCCAGCCATTGTGGCTATTTGGGGAGTGGACCAGCAAATGAAATATCTTTCTCTCTATCTTCTATAAATCTGCCTTTACAATGAAAGTACATACATATCCCCCCCCCAAAAAAAAAGGTTTTCAGCTGCTAGTTTTAGTTGGTCTTAGTACCCATACATGACCCTCATCATGATGGTTACAAACTGGGAAAGAAAGCATTTGAGAGGTCTCTTTCCTAAAGATGGTAATCTTTTACCCAGTGACAGTCTTATGCAGCTGGCCATAGAAAGCCACCCACCACTCCCTTCTGAACTGCGTCCAGTGTTCTCAGCCGTGAAAAGGACAAAGAGTATTTGTCACACAGAATGGCCAGGTCTGTGGTGCTGAGTCAGTGAAGCCTGAAGCGTTCAGACCTTGGGCAGTGTTTGCAGAGACGTAAACCGTACAGTAGTGTGTGGCTAACCTGACCACGCCGGAGCAATGCAGCTGGCACTGCTGCTAGCGGCTTGGTGTGGGTAAGACGCGGGGAAAATGTATACACAGATCGAGTCCAGTGAAGCTGTCTGATATTCATCCACATGGTAAATGTTTTCTCTCTACACAGCTGACAGATATTGATACTGTTAGAATGGGATGGGTTTATGGCTTATTTATTGATTTTTGTTTGAAAGCGATAGAGATTATTCATCGGCTGGTTTACTCCTCAAATGGCCACCACAACCAGACCAACACCAGAAGCCAGGAATTCCATCAGGTCCCCCACGTAGATACAGAGGCCCAGCCACCTAGACCATCATTCACTGCTTTCTCAGGCTCATTAGCAGGCAGCCGGTCTCAAATAAGAGGCATGTGGGCTGCAGGTGCTACAGGTGACAGCTTAACGCACTATACCACAGCATCATCCTCTAGAATGTTCTTGACAAGATCTGAATTACAGTGATCCAGGCAAGGAGTGGAGGATACAGAACTTAAGGAAGTACTTGCAGATGCCAATCTTGCATTTGCTCTAAAGAGTGAATCTTTCCTTCAATTTTTTTTTTTCCAGGCAACAAGCAGGGAGCTGGAAGGGAAGTGGAACAGCCGGGATATGAATCGGTCCCATGTGGGATCCCAGCACTTGTAAGGCAAGAACTTTAGCCACTAGGCTACTGTGCTAGGCCCTTTCCTTGAATTTTACACTCAAGCAAACTCCTCATTTGTTCACACGGAAAGCCGACCAGTGCACACAAAGCACTTTGGAGCCCACACATAATCCCCAGTACACATGGGGATGCAAGGATATAACTTTCCCTCCTTTTATCACCTTTGTTCAATGGGAAAGCTATTCTCCTTGAATAGACTTTGTTCCAAGCACTGGAGAGAGACCAGAGACAGAGAGGAACACATTCTCACCTTGGAGCAGTTTGCAGGTCCAAGCACCCCTTCCCAAGGGAATCAGTGGCTGACAGCTCTGCCTTCGGGTCACTCCAGCTCATCGCAGACACACTTTCTCATGATTGGTAGTGCAGGGGTGGATAACGACACGGGGAGTGATGAGCATCTGACAGCATGTGCCATTCATCCACAGACACAAACGCTGCACACAGTGGGACTGCAGCCTGCTGCTGTCGCCCAGTCCCCAGGCTGAGCTCTTTCTGCATGGAGCTGATAGACTGGGCAAATCTTTTTAAAGGATTCCCAAATGTACAGATCAATTATACTCTGCTTTCCTGACAATTTCAGTGTTTAGTCTAGTTTCTTTCTTGCATACCTTGGATACCAATCTACTGCTTCTGCTTCCCACGGGCTTTGTTTTCCAGAACTTAACCCCTGATAGCAAGAGTTCAGATGTGGTTTATAAACTCAAGGAAGTAGAATGTATTATCTTTTTTTTTTTTTTGCATTTTGTGATTTCCATTCTAAAAACCTTTGTTTAGAATTTACAGTACAAATGTTTAAACTCTGTCAGCGTTCACTCAGACTATGCACACAGATAGACACAGTCCTCCTTATAGCTGAAGACAGTTTTAATTCTTCATGTTACCTATCTTTATTTTGTTGCATGTTCTCAAAAAATAAACCCTGTAAATTGAGTGCATAAATGATAAATTTCAAATTTGTGTTATTCATAAATCTTTTTTAATTATTTATTATTTTTAATTCATTAATTACATTGTATTATGTGACACAGTTTCATAGGTACTTGGGTTCTCCCCACCCCTCCCCAAACCCTCCCACCATGGTGGATTCCTCCACCTTGTTGCATAACCACAGCTCAAGTTCAGTTGAGATTCCCCCATTGCAAGCGTATACCAAACATAGAGTCCAGCATCTTATTGTCCAGTCAAGTTCAACAGCTTCTTAGGTATACCCTTTCTGGTCTGAAGACAGAGCCATCAATGAGGTGGTCACAGAAGGTGGCTAGGAACTCGCATTTACTTTTAACATATTGGTTACTCATTACTATGTCAATTAATTCCATAATGATGTAAATTTTGCTGATGGTATGTTAGAATGTATTATCTTTTAAAGATGTATGCACGCTTAAATAATCTATATGCACAGCCCAGCTAATCTGTGGCACACAGAGGTACCCAGGTAAGAAGGAAGTCTGTGCACGAAAGGTGATGAAAACCACCTTGTATCCTCCTTCTCGGAAGCTGTAGAAGCTGCTGGTTCTTCCTGGAACCCCGGAGAGGGTCCTGTAAGTGCAGCCAGCAATTATCTGAAACATCCAGGTCACAGGACTTCCTCCTCTTACTGGGTTCCCACACACCAAATTAGCTGGGTGTCACTGTGTTCTCAGAATAGTGCATTTGTCCCAGAGCCTTGTGTGTTTTGGCTGTCAGAAAGAGGTATTAATATTAGCCTCATGTGAAGAGGAGCTATGAGCATGATACAGACACAGCCACTATTCAGCAAGGACACTTGTCAGACACCAGAATTCCTTCCCAGGATCCTAGCTGGAGGAAGACAGACAGCAACCATGCACCCCCAGCCGGCAGATTCAGCAGGAAGCGTTTGATGATCATGGGTGTTCTTTTCTCTTCTTCTTATTTTATTATTATTATTATTATTTAATTTTTAAAACTTTATGATATAATTCCATAGGCTCTGGGATTTCTCATAACCCTCCCAGAAATTCTCTCCCCCACTGATTTCCCCTGTATTATTACAACAATATAGTAACATCATTCAACAGTATAGTGACATCATTGTACACAAGGACAATGGCAGAGAGTCCAACATCCTATTGTCAAGATATATTTAACAGTTTCATTGGGAGTTCATCTTCAGTTTGGAAGTAGAGATGCAAACTGCACTGTATCTTCACATCCGGATAAGATAGTCTCTATTACACAGTTACTGTACATTTCCTTAAAAGGAAAGTCATAAAACAAAATCAACGACAGGAATAAGTTTATAATGCTGTGAAAAAGACGTATAATGCTGTGAAGTTAGAGAATATGCTACTGAATGACCAAAGTGTCAGTGAAGAAATGAAAGAATAAAAAACCTTCTTAGATAAAATGATGCTACTGTATGACCTATGAGTCAGTGTAGAATTTAATAAGAGAAAAACTATTTTGAAGAAATAAAAATAAAAACAGAAATAGCATTAGTGTTCCAACTGGCCTTACCTAGAGCTTATGTGTAGCCAGTGTTAAAAAAAAAAAGTCTAACTGCAAAGATGTTTCTGGAAAACCAAGTGTAAAAGGATTTCCTTTGTCAAATACACTTTCAAAAGTTATTTTTCAGAAGCAGAGAGACAGAGAGCTCCAATCTACCATTTTTAAGGCTTAACTGGAGCTGACACTGGGATGCAAAAACTCAATCCATGTCTCCCTTGTCAGAACAAAGGCCCCAGCTACTGAGCCGACAATGTTTCCTCCCAGACTCTGTACTGTAGGAAGTTGGAGTCAGAGCAAGGAGCCAACCTGGGTACTCCAATGAGAGAAGGTAGACATTTGAACCACTGGTCTGAATGCACACTCCCTATATATTTCTTAAAGATTTATTTATTTTTATTGGAAAGGCAGATTTACAGAAAGGAGAGACAAAAAGAAAAAAATCTTCCATCCACTAGTTCACTCCCCAAGTGGCTGCAATGGCCAAGCTGAGCAGATCTGAAGCCAGGAACCAGGAGCTTCCTCCAGGTCTCCCATGCAGGTGCAGGGTCCCAAGGCTCTGGGCCATCTTTTACTGCTTTCCCAGGCCATAGGAAGGCAGTTCCACAGGGAACTGGAAGGGAAGTGGAGCAGCCAGGACATGAACTGATGCCCATATGGGATCCCAGCAAATGTAAGACAAGATCTAGCCATTGAACCACGGCACTGGACCCCCTCTACATTTTTTAATTTCTTTTTTTTTTTCTCTTGGAGCATCTGAATTATTGAAGCAGACTAATTAGATTAAATTTTAAACCTCTCAGCATTACATTTTTTATTATATCTTATTAATATCATGTGGTTTATTGGATTAAGATGTGTCAACAAAGATTAAATAGCGATGTAAGAGATGTTCTTCAGGCAGGACAGCAGAGGGAACACCAAGATGATGGAACTTTGCAGGTGGTTAGTGAAATGGTTAACTTTTCCATGGAGCACCTTCTTTGGCATGCTTGGTTCAAGTCCAGCTACCCTGCTTCCAATTCAGCTTCTTACCAGCAGGCATCCGTGGAAGCAGCAAATGATGAGTCACATAGCTGGGTCCCTGCTATCCAGGTTGGAGATCCAGATGGAACTCTGCTCCTGAATTCAACCTAGCCCAGCCCGGGTTGGTATGGACATTTGGAAATCAACCAGCAGATGGCAGATTTCTCTCTCACTCTTTCTCTCTTACTCTGCCTTTCAAATAAATTTTTGCAAATAAATATTTTATATATATGCACACATAAAACATCATGTGCAACACACAAGTGCTATACACAATTGCTCTGCTTCTGGAAACATCGAAAGAGTGACCCTATAATAGAACTACATGCAATCGTGGCCAGCAGATGGAAGATCTTTCTCTGTCCTTCTCTCTGTAAATCTGATCTGCCTTTCCAATAAAAATAAATAGATCTTTAAAAAGAAAGAAAAACATTCTCTTATTATGTGTTTACTGTTCTTTCCTTCCATAATTAAAATAAGCATTTATGGCTTTTGGTGTTGGTTTTCTTTTAATGAGCTTGTAGTCATATGAGCCCTGGGTTCTCAGTCATTTTCAACCAACACCAAGAGAAGAGCCCCGGCAATTTGGTTGCTGCTCAATGGATTCTAATTGTAAAGTTGGGCCTGAGGGGCTCTGTGATGGAAGTGGTTCAGGGGGGCAGTGTTGTGGTGTAGCTGGTTAAGTCTGTGGCCCTGGCAACCCATGTGAGCATCTGTTGAAGTCTTAGCTGTTCCTTTTCTTTTCTTTTCTTTTCCTTTCTTTTCTTTTTTTTTTTTAAGAGAGACAAGAGAGGAAGATTCTTCCTCCACTGATTCGCTTCCAGAGCCTGCATCAGTCCGAAGCCAGGAGATTTCTCCAGGTCTCCCACATGGGTGCAGGGTCCCAGTGCTTTGGGCCGTCCTCGACTGCTTTCCCAGGCCACAGGCAGGGAGCTGGATGTGAAGCGGAGCAGCTGGAACATGAACTGGCACCCATATGGCATCTCCAGCATTTGCAACCTGAGGATATAGTCACTGAGCCGTTGCAGCGGGCCCCTGGGGCATGATTTAACATGTAGCCTGGGAGGGCTCAAAGAGCCTTTCACCTCATGCTTTCTGATCATTTCTATTTTCAAATTGGGCCAAATGAGCCATGGCTCGAATCAAGTTATCACTACGCTAAATGATAGCGTAGTGATAGTGTAGTGTCAGTTCTGGTACAATCAGGAGAATTTGAATTTTCATTAGGTCTAAAAGCTCCTTACGGGGTGTGGGCACTGGCCAGCAGTTACAATGCTGGTTCAGACATCCACAGCCCATGTCAGAGCGCCGGGGTTCAAATCCCAGCTCCGAGCCCAATTCCAGCTTGCTGCTGACACACACCCTGTGAGGCAGCTTATGACAGTTCAAGCACCTATGTTGCTGTAACGCATCGATTGAGTTCCCAGCTGCTGGCTTCCGCCTGGCCCAACCTTGGCTACTGCAAGCATGGGGAGTGAATCAGAGGACAGGGGTTCTGTATGTCCGTCTCTGTCCCTTTCTTCCTCTATCTGCCTCTCAAACAAGTAAGAGTAGTCCAGTTTGAAAAACTTGAAAAATAACTAAATAAAAGCTCTTTAAATGTGGGCTTCAGAACCATGCTATTTTAAATTACAGCTTCTCTGGATCAGATGATCATTAATTTGAAATTTTAATATTGTGGCTGCATGAGCAATTTATTGCTTCAGCATATTCTAACATTCAGAACACAAGGAGCTGTCTACTGTATCTTTCAATCAGCACCACTGTATATTCCTCCTGCTTACACAGTGACATGTTCCTGGGTGTTCTTGCACTCTGAGTTCAAACTTTTCCTCTACAGCCAAGGGGAACAAGACACACTGAATGCTTGCATTTGAAAGGTATCTGTAAGAATGTTAGACATTTGAGTCAAGTTTCTGCACTGATAACATAAGAGATACAATTGGATTCTTCTTCTCCAGAAAGCACCATAACCTTAAACTCATTTTTGAGTCTTGAGTTTCGATACCAGATTGCAGCCATTTGTGTCTCACAACAGCGTCACAATGACAATTTCCCGCATACTTGCTCCCTGCTTCTCTGTCCCTCCCTTAATCACTTCCAATTGGCTATTTTGCTGTGAACTCAGGGACACCTGAAAGTTTGGGCATGTTGTAATTATAAGGAAGAACTAATAGAAACTCCCAAATATCACTCTTCTGTTAGAAGAGCTCAAACTGGAAAAAAAAAAAAAGTTTGCATGGTATTGGATCAGGTGTCAAACATTATGCCAAGTGTTTCTGATTTATTATCTCGTCCATCATATCCGCAACCTCCATGTTACAAGAAGAGAGCTGTTTACCCAAACTCATCCAGTTGGTCACCTCAGTGAGCACCGGTAAGGCCTTTTTTTTTTTTTTGGAAAGGGCCATGAAGACTCTGACCATTGTTCAACTTGTCTTTGTACAATGAGAGCTGCCATTGAAGAGGCATAAATGATGGGTGTGTTTACGCCCCAGCAAAGCTTCAATCAGGAGCACTGGAGCTTGAATGTCCTATACTTCTTATGAAATGTAAGCATTGCACTGGATTTGATTCTCAAGCTGCAGTTTGCTGTGATGAAGACCTGGAGGCGGGATTTGAACTAGGGAGTACACCAGAGCCTTTAACCATGCATACACACACATATACATATGCATCCTATGTATGGTACATACATGGTAATAAGAGTAAGTCATATCCTTCACTGAAAACCCTAGCAAGTACAAAGGAGAACACAAAACCTCACGAAAACAACGTCACAGCAATTGCTAGGGGCAACTACAGCTTCTTCAACGTCACAGCAACCGCTAGGGGCAACCACAGCTTCTTCAACGTCACAGCAACCGCTAGGGGCAACCACAGCTTCTTCCATTCTTTTGCGCAATCTTTGGCAATATTTCGTGCTTTAGTTCTTGTTTTTCACGTATATAAGGCTTTTCCATATTTCTACAGAAGCCTCACAATTAGGATTATTGAAGGTAACACAGTAATTTGTGTATTTGTACCAAAGGAAAATATTTTTTAAAAAAATACTACAGTTAATACTCAAAAAAGCAAAGAACCCCTTTAGTGAGCAACTGCTCATTTCACTCCCTGTGGGTTATCTGTGTATCTGCCTTCCTGTGAACTGCATTTCAGAGGCAATTCAGAGCGGAGCAGGAATGCAGAGACTCCCCGAGTCTGCAAAACGGACTTCAATTGGACTGCTCGTCATCCCTTTGTTAAATAAACAATTCTTAACAAACTGTTAACTTTCTCACTTCTGTTTATCCAAATGGAATCTGGAGTTATTCTGAAGACAAACCAAGATCAGCATATATACCCCTCCTGCCATTTATATTACTATATTACACATATACACCCAATATGCATACGATATATAATGTAAAATTGTGCATAATATGTAACAGCACGGTATATACTAGTATTATTATGCAGTAAGCATGAGTAACATACACTGCATGCTATATATTACACAGTGTGCAGTATATGTCATGATTATAAATATATTTATTTAAATCTTGATTTATCTCCATATTCCATTTGGCAAGTTAATAGTTTGCCCAGAGTCCCTGAGCCCGTGAAGGGATCACGAGAAGCCGAATTCCATCCACTGGTAACCACGTGTATTTAGCACGTACCTGCCACGGGGTGAGGGACACCCTGATAGCAGTCAAGCCCTTCTGTTCTCTCACTCCCCCACATTCCTATCACTCCTATTGCGGACCACAGGAAAGAGACTATTGAGAAAGTATTGTTTTTCAGTTTGTGCACTTCCAGAATTTTTTCCTTGGGAGTGGGGGGCGGGAGGGTAGCAATGGAGAGCCAATCGTGGGGTTAAAGGAAGTGTGGGGTGGGCGGGCCTGAGCTGGAAGCCTCCACCCTACCCGTCCAGGGCAGACTACCTACCTGCCGGGGTGTCAGCCGGAGTCACTCAGAGGATGACCGCGGGAGGGCCCAGCCTGAACAGTGCCCTGGTCCCTGCGCCGGCAGAGGGCGTCTGACCTCGGTCTCCTCTCCTCCAGCCACAGAGGCCCTCCCAGAGCAGACACCTGCAAAGGATCCCGGGCGCCCACACCCACAGCCCAGAGGAGCATGGAGCTGAAGGACAGAGCAACCCGTGGAGCCGAGGGCTTCAACAACACCGCCTTCCAGGTGAGAGCCCTTCAGCTCCTGGGGCAGACCCCGCACTGCGCCGTCCTTCCCTCCTTGGCAAACCTTTAGGCTAAAGCAATGGGATTCTTTTCAGGGGCTCACTGTATGCTCATGATTTTTTTCTTATTGGGTATTTCTGGCTGGACAGACTTGAAAAAGTCTTTTCTAACGATCTGTTTTTGATCCCACTCACTGTCATTTGCAAATAAAGTTGCCTTGCCTCCAGCCTTTTACTTCCTGGAGCTCACAGCACAGTGACATTATTTACCTGCGGGCACCTTTCTAAAGAAGTGGAGAGAAAGGAAAGGACGGGGATAGCTAACTTGGATTCAGAACTTTCTGGAAATCCCTTTATCTTCAACCAGGTCCCCAGCCTGTGTCAGATCATGCCCCAGGACCCACCCCAGTAAGGCCCCAGCAAGGGCTGGGTCGTATAACTTGCATTCTCATCGTCAACCAAAACTCCCCGAGTGATTAATGCTGTTCACCCCAGGGCTGGGTGCTCCAGGGCCAGGAACTGGCTCCTCTGACTGCATCTGGGGTGGGGAAAGGTTGTGTTTCTCCTCCCCTGAAACCCAGCATGCAAGCTTTCCAGAGGCTTCGAAGCTAGCTTGAGCTCACTAGGCTTCATGGTCCTAAAGCACCTAAAGAAATGTTTCAGGTGTTAGCCAAAAAAAAAAGGAAAGAAAAAGAGGAAGGTATAAGTGTCTTGTCACAAATTTCTGAGTCTTCTACCCACAAGTTCCTAAAACTCCCCTGAACCCCAGTTTAGTTGTGCAATGATCATATTACAAGTTCTAAGAATAAAGAAGGGTAAACTTCTCTGGTCTCCTAAAGGGTCCGAGGTCTGCAAATCAAACTGACATAAGACAGACTCACAGGAATAAAGATATACAGATTGTATTAAGACTTACGGGGCGGGGGGGGGGGGGGTTACAGAAAACAAGGGAAAAATTCCTCCACCCCAAACAACAACAACAACCAGTTCCTTTCAAAGCTCAACCCATTTTAGCAAAGGACACTGCTTTATGGAAAGGGGACCAGACAAAGGAAAGAGGGCTGGGGCTTTTGGATGCCGTGAACAGTGGGAGGCTAGGAGATGACTGGGGAAACTCACGGGGGAGGAGGTCACCTTCCTAAGGCTTGTTCAGGTGGATCCGTCGGCACTGTCTGGACAGACTGGCTCATGTCTGCCTTGGAGGAGAGCGGGAACACGCAAGGGACATCTATGCCCTGTCTTAGGGAGCTCAGGGCAGGGCACCCTCCCCATCCACTTTCCCTCAGTTACCTTCAGTTCAAAATCCTCTTACTCCCAAGTGGTGTATTTTCAGGCTGGTATATTCCAATCCCTTTCCCAAGGGTCAAAAGAGGAAAAAAAAAAATCCAAAAGCGAGGAAACAGTGCGAGTTGGGGCAGCAGAAGTGTGGGATGGGGACAGAACCAGGGTGTGAGTGGCAGGAGGAAGAGGGTGTACGCCTTGGAGAGGAGCCCACGCTGCAGAGCGGTTGCCACAGGCAATGACACGGGATTTTTCTAAGAAAAAGAGCCTCTGCAGGCCACGGGTTCCTAGCAGACCGTACAAACCCAGCAGTGTTCCCCATTGTCCATGCTAACACCACCAAGGGCAAGCAGGGTTGCTTTTCTCTAACTAAAATGTCTGACAGAAGCAACCAAAGAAGAAAGTTTTATTTTTGTTGTCCAGTACAAGATCATGCATCCCCCTTAGTCCAGGCATTTGATGGCGAAGAATGAGTACCTGCCAAGCCACAAGGCAGAGAGAACACACTTGGCTTGTGAACCAGCTCCCTCTTGGGCACTGTGGTCACTGCATCCTATGTACAGCAGGCCTCCAGGGCCGAAAGACCTGCTAGACCCTCCTCCCAGATGCCCCAATTAGCTCAAGGCTGTATTGATCTACCCATCTTTTGGACTGTTGTTCTTATTTATTTGAAAGGCAAAGAGAGAGAGAGAGGCATGGAGAGAGACATTCCATCCACTGGTTCACCCCCCAAATGTTCAGCAATAGCTGGGACTGGACCAGGCCAATGGCAGGAGCTCAGAACTCCGCCTGGATCTCCCTGATGGGCGATAGGGACCCAGCTCCTTGACCCATTGCCTGCTGCCTCCCAGTGTACACCAGTAAGAAGCTAGAATGGGAGAGGAGCTGGGACACAAACCCAGGCACTCTAATGCAGAATGCAAATGTCGACCCCAGTCCCTCAGGTGATTCCTTGGTGGCCCTGTGATGTATGGTACAGATAGCAGTTGGGAAGTTAAGTGTAATACTGCAGGATAGGATAGAAGCAGTGGAGACAGGGACCAGGGACAAGGAAATAGTACTGATTTAAGATGTCCTTTCCACTTGGAAAATTCAAGAATTTGGATGAGGATGTAAGAGCTGCTGTGGCTCTGAAGAGTTCCATCTTTTCCTGTAAGATAACAAAACAATGGCTCCCGCCTTAGGGTCATGGAATTACTGTCTGTGCAAGAACTTAGGTAATATTGATGTGATGCCAATGCAGAACAGAGCCTGGCACACAGTCAGGAGCATAAAGTAGCCTGTGTGGCCTGGGTCAGTTAAGGAGAGTGAGAAAGAAGTTAGTGCTTCTTGCCTCGGGGAAATCTGGGAGGTCGGTCCAGTGGAGCCAGCCTGGATGCAAGCGAGATGCCCAGGGTCTGGACAAAGGCAGAGGCGATGCAGGGAGCTCAGAGCATGCATTTCCCATTTCCCCAGGGGTTAGCTCAGAGACCAAGGGCAGGGAGAGGACTCCTGTGGAAGGAAAGCTGAATGGGGATGTTAGGGGGTTACTTGCAAGACTGAGGCAGGAGTTAGAAGAGTCAGCAGGAAAGACGCCAATGGGACAGCAGAGCCATGGAGTGAAGCCACAGAGGGCTGAGTCTGCCAGCTAGCAGGCGACGGGTGACCTCACGGTGGGAGTGGGAATGAGGAAGAGAAGTGTATGTTTTGCATGAGACTGGTGAGAAAGGAAAAAGCAAAGGCAATGCAAACACTGCCTCGGGTCAGGAGGTCAAGAGAGAAACCCAGAGGAGACAAGGCCAAGAGCACTTGATTGCGGGGCGGGACATGCGGAGTAGCGTATGAAACCAAATAGACAACTGCTATGAGGGTGATTACTGCCCAGGCCAAAAATCCATGTGTTCTGGGCCCGGCACAGTAGCCTTGCGCACACCAGGATCCCATATCAGTGACAGTTCTGGTCCCGAAAGCCCTGCTTCCCTCCAGCTCCCTGCTTGTGGCCTGGGAAGGCAGTCAAGGACAGCCTAAAGCCTTGGGACCCTGCACCTGCATGGGAGACCCAGGAGAGGCTCCAGGCTCCTGGCTTCAGATCGGTGCAGTTCTAGCCATTGCGGCTACTTGGGGAGTGAATCAATGGACTCAGGATCTTCCCTTCTTTCTCATCCCCTCTATATATCTGACTTTCCAATAAAACTAAACTAAATCTTAAATTAAAAAACTTTAAATATATATGTTTTTAAAGATCCAAGTGCTCTCCTCCCTCTGAACTCCCAACCCTGTGGTGCAGTGGGCTAAGCCATCCCGTGTCTTTGCCACCCCTCAGCTCCCTGCTAACGCACCTGGGAAAGCAGTGAGAGTTGGCCCAAGTGTGGACAATCTGGGTGCAGTTCTGGCTCCTAGCTTCAACTGCGCCAAACTGAGTTGTATAGAGTATATGCGGAGTGAACCAGCAAAAAGAAGATCAATATTTTTGTTTCTATCTCTCCCTTTATCATTGCTGCCTTTCAAATGAATAAATATTTCAATGAAGCCACAATCTCACACACCCGTCATGACCAACCGCCTGCTACCCCCAGGGTAACCCTGACCAGGGCTAACTACTTCTCAACTCTGATTACTTCTTTGCTTTCCTTTAAGCCTTGATTTTTATTTCAAATCCCCAAGCAGTACTTTTGCTGTATTTGAACTATAGCTAGAAATCTACATAATGTTCTAGTGCCTTTTTTTTTAATTTAAATGATATTAAGCAAGAAGAAACCTCTGGTATCTGGCCTCTTCTCAATTCTGCACTGCAAATATCCAGCATTGAGTTGGGTGTTAATGCAGCTCATGCAATTTCTTTGATGCACAGAACAAACATTTCCCTGTCAAGCTTTAACTGTGAGTAGATATTTGAGCTGTTAAACTTGGAGGTTCTTTGCACTTTCCACACACAGTGGCACCATGAGAACTCTTTTATTTATTTATTTGTTTGTTTATTTATTTATTTATTTAACTTTTTATTGGAAAGTCAGATATACAGAGAGGAGGAGAGACAGAGAGAAAGATCTTCTGTCTGATGATTCACTCCCCAAGTGAGCGCAACGGCTGGAGCTGAGCTGATCTGAAGCCAGGAGCCAGGAACCAGGAGCCTCTTCTGGGTTTCCTATGCAGATGCAGGGTCCAAGGCTTTGGGCCGTCCTTGACTGCTTTCCCAGGCCACAAGCAGGGAGCTGGATGGGAAGTGGAGCTGCCAGGATTAGAACCAGTGCCCATATGGGATCCTGGCGTGTGCAAGGCAAGGACTTTAACCACTAGGCTACCGTGCTGGGTACCCAAGAGAACTCTTACGCATGCTGACAGAGGCATCTGTGACCAGTCTGTTCAGTGATCGCATGTAAGAGTCTAGTTACTAGTTTCACTTTACTGGTCTTCCCCAACCAGTTTCCTAAATGATTTTTGCCAACTTAAGCTGATGTCAGCAGAATAAGAGTCTCTGATTCTCCTCCAGGTCTTCACCAACATTCAGCTGGCTTTTCCGTTTCAGCCATTCTAGTAGGTATGTGAGCCGATGGTCAGAGTCACCCATGACAGGCCCATGTTCCTAGAAATGCGTTGATAGGCAACGGTACCATGCAGTCCTCAGCGCGTGCTCACAGAGGCTGATGTGGAACAGCTGTTACCATTGATGTTCTGCCACTTCTGATACGACCTGTTCCTCTAGGGCTAGGATGAACAAAGCGCAAGAAGAAAAACAAAGGTGTGACCAAGAGAGGTAGCACACACGGGTACATGAGGCTGCTGCCACGGCACAGCATGCTGTCTGACAGTAAACTTACACTGAAGAGAGATATTTAACCTAGCAGTTAAGCTGTCCTAACCCCACGTAGGAGTATCTGGTCTCACGATCCAGCTTCTCGATTCCAGCTTCCTGCCTGGGGGGCAGTAGGTGGTAGGCCTCTGACCCCTGTAACAGATATCTCATTGAGTTCTCCAATTCTGAAACTGAATTGATTGTATAATGTAAGTTTGGAGTCGAGTAGTTTTTTTTTTTTTTCTCCACATGAATACGCAATTGTTTTCATCGTCAGGTTTTTTTGTTTTGTTTTCGGTTATTGTTTGAAAAGCAGAGTTACAGAAAAGAGAGAGGGAGATCTTCATCTGCTGGTTCACTCCCCAAATGGCCACAACACCTGGAACTGAGCTGATCTGAAGCCAGGACCCAGAAACTTCTTCCAGAGGTCCCGCATGTGTATAGGGACCCAAGGACTTTGGCCATCCTCTACTGCCTTCCCAGTCCATAATCACGGAGCTGGATCAGAAGTGGAGCAGCTGGAGCTAGAACAGGCACCCATATGAGATGCTGGTGCCAAAGGTGGAGGATTAACAATTAGCCTAATATGCTATGGGTGCCAGCCCCGCCCCCCAGCATCAATTCTATAAAACAATCATCTTTGGGGGCCAGAGCCTTAGCTAAATAAATTAATCCTTCACCTCCAAGCACCAGCATCCCATGTGTGTGCTGGTTTGCTCCATTCCCCATCCAGCTCTCTGCTTGTGGTCTGGGAAAGCAGCAGAGGATGGCCCAAGTTCTGGGGACCCTGCACTTGTGTGGGAAACCCAGGGGAGGCACCTGGCTTCTGGCTTCAGATCAGCTCAGCTCCAGTCCTTTGGGGAATGATGAACCAGTGGATAGAAGAATATTCTTTCCTTCTATCTGTGAATCTGTCTTTCCAATGAAAACAAATAAATCTGGTTGTTGTTTTTTAATCATCTTTTCCCACTGAACAAATGTATTTCTCATGGCCTCCTATCTGGGTGAGTGGCTTTTTGAAATAAGGCAACCCAAAGATCTTTTTCTTGCTAAAAGGAAAAAAGAAAGAAGCAAGAGACAAGGGCTGAGAACAACACCAAGCACATACAGTTTGGGATTTCTAATAATGTAAATTGAGGCAAGTTTTAAAACACCTGCTTAACAGATGCCGACTTAAGAGTCCCTCTTTCCCATCAATGAGCATCCGTGTTTCCTCAAAGGTTGAGTTGTGCTTGCTCCCAGATTAGCTGGGTGGGACCCACTTGTGCAAGCCTTGGGGTAGGACTCAAAGGGAAATGAGCCTCCACTCTGCATAAACACAGAGGAAATCTGTGTTACCCAACGAACTGCTCAGTGAGTCAGGCTGGTTTGGAGAGTTCATTAAATGGAGGTCAGAATTTGGGTTGTCACGGAAGTGAGTCCCACGAAGGATCAAGCCAGCTGGAATGCTGAGCTGAACTACACCTAGATCCTGTGAACGCAGGAGTTCTGATGTTAGAAGTAACCACCCAAGAGGTGGAGTATCCTTTTTAAAAATTTATTTATTATTTTACTTGAAAGTCAAATAGCGAGAGAGAGAGAGAGAGAGAGAGAGAGAGAGAGAGAGAGATGTTCTGAAGCCAGGAACCAGGAGCTTCTCCTGGGTCTCCCACACAGGTGTAGGGATCCAAACATGTGAGCTATCCTCCACTGCTTTTCCAAGCCATTAGTTAGATCAAAAGTGGAATAGGCAGGATTCAAACCAGCGCCCATATAAGATGCCAGCCCCACAGGTGGATGATGAGCTTGCTACGCCACCTTGATCACCCTTGGAATTTTCTTTATCATCTGCACACAGGCCAGGGAAACCAGCACGATTCACACCCAGATTTCAAAGCAATTTTCCTCATTCTCAGGACAGTCCTGATGACGGGCTCGAGATGTTTTTGCCCACAAAGCCAGTGTAAAACACAGCAATGCTTTGCTTTAGTGAGAGATGTTTTTAAAAACACTTTCTCTGCCCTTGCTGCTAATGTGCCTGACGTTGGCTAGACTTCATGCTAGGAAGTAAACAGCCTAAGTGACCGTCACCAAATGGCGGCTGTGACACCTCAAAGGAAACAGATTTAGGGATTGTGTTTCCTCCCCATTCAAACATCCCTAAAGTGGTTCCCATCAAAGAGATCCGCTTCCTTGTTAGTGGTTGAGGCACTGGAAAGAAGATAGGGCACCATGAAGAATGCGGATGGACAGAGGTAATTGCTGATCACTAAGGAAGTGTGTCTGATGGATGCACAGAACAGGCTACACACGTCATCTAATATTTTTTCTACAAGTCCATTAAAAATATCAAATCAAGCCAATGCAACTTTTCACAACCAGCCCTCCACTGTCACAGTTCACAGGCGTGTTCCTGTGGGTCAAAAACATTTGGAAAAAGTGATGGTGTTGCTGATGGGTAATATCTGTTAGCTTGTAGGCATCTGATGACTGTGCCTATATTGAACATGTATGTACTTTTCCTTGTCATTTTATTCTCTAGCTAATACAGTGTAACTCCTACGACCAGAGTGTCTGCGTTGTACTAAGTATCCTATGTAACCTGGAGATGATTTGAAATATTCAGGAAGATGTAGTCTATGCAAATACTGTGTCCTTTAATATAAAAGACATGAGCACATTCAGATTAGGTTATTAGGGAGGGGAGTGTCTGTCT